>NC_091198.1:37033275-37078833 GCF_040958095.1 Procambarus clarkii
TTACCCTTAAATTGGTTTTAATATTTAAATTGAAAACACTAATATAATATAAAAAATTTATTATTTAAAATATTTAAAATATTTAAATATATTTAAAAATAAATATTTTTTATTTTCAAGAAATTTAACTTTAAACACTAAGATGTGAAAAGGGTTCAGATAAGGCTCAAACCTTTCACAAGAGATTCATATTGGTGTATGAATGGATTATGAATGACTCATATTAGGAGTGTAAGTTGCCACAACATCTCAAATTAGTGTTAGATACATATGTCTTGGTTATAAGTTTTGGAAACCTATTTAAGTCCACACACAATATCGTATCTGATACGATAAAACAAACGTTTCCAATACTTTCAAATACTTTCCAGATATGTTGTGGCAACCTAAAATTGTTTGCTGGGTAGTCTAATCTGCAACACAAGGAGATAGTCTAGCCTGACACGCAAAAGGATAGTCTTATCTAAAACACAAGGGGATTGTCTAATCTGACTCACAAGAGGATTAGTCTAGCTTGACACTTACAAGGGGGATAGTCTAATCTGAATCACAAGGGGATAATCTAATCTAACACACAAGGGGGTATAGTGTAAGCTGACACTCAAGGGGATAGTCTAATCTAACACACACAAGGACATTGTCTAACTTGACACAATATTAGATAGTCTAATCTGACACACACTGTCATAGTCTAATCTGCTACACCAGATGTATGGTCTAATCTGCTACACCAGGTGTATGGCCTAATCAAACATACATGTGGATAGTCTAATCTAACACATAAGGAGGGATAGTCTAATCTGACACACAGTGGGAGAGTGTATTCTGACACACGAGGAGAGATTCAAGTCTGACCCTTGACAAGTGGGTGACAGGCATCACACATCAGAAACTTTCAATACACCTGACACTCACACATAAGGGACACAATCAAGTGTGGCACATTTATTTTATTCATTTATTTATTTATTTATTTATATTCAAGAAGATACATTGGGTTGTGAGGGGTCATAACATTGGCATTGTTACATTCTTGCAAAGTCACTAACACGAATAGCGTTTCGGGCAGGTCATAAAGCTAACAAATAATGGTGAGATTATTAATAGGTATACATTGTAGCACAACTTGAGTTTACTATAATAACTACATAATAATTTATGGGAGTGTTAACACTGAAGAATTTGCTTATCTTAAATACTCAAATTGGGTGAGTGGGTAGCACAAATAACAGTTTGAGTTTGAAACATAATATAGGAAACTATGCGGATGAAGTTTGGTACTTTTATGTTTTATTTTTGAATAAGGCATAGGTTGAACAATTTTGTAATTCAATAAGAGGTGAGTTCCATAGTCTGGGTCCTTTTATTTGTATGGAGTGTTTGCACATATTTAGTTTGACTCTGGGGATATCAAAGAGATATTTATTTCTGGTGTGGTGCTCATGGGTTCTATTACACCTATAAAAGAAAAGTTTCAGATTAAGATTAGTATATAGGAATGTAGGTTTTGTACATGTAAATAGCACAAGAGAATGTGTTGAGTGAGTTTATGTTTAGCATGTTAAGGAATTTAAACACAGAGGCTGTGTGTTGTCTGAAAACAGAGTTTGTTATAGTTCTGATAGCAGATTTTTTTCTGAGTGAATATTATTAAAGTCGAATTATTATTTCAGAGTATTTATTAATTTCAGAGTATTTATAAAATTATGGCTTGTGCTAATTTGCAGTGGTTGTATCCCGGGTACCGATACCGTATGTAAGATAGGGATAGATTAATGCGTAGTAAAATGAGAGGCGAGCATAATATCTGACTTTAGAGAGTATATTGACTGTTTTTTTATACTTTTTTGGTTATGTGTTGTATGTGGGTGTTGAAGTTTAGCCTCTTGTCTATGTATAAGCCAAGGAACTTTCCTTCATTTTTATTCCTGATGTTAACATTGTCTATCTCAACTGGAATTTGATCTTTTGATTTAGTTTCAAATAAAATATTGTGCAAGGGTTAATTTTGCCAGCTCTCTTATGTTTGTTTTTGCAAGGTTTGCTGTGTAGTAACTACAGTAGTGATGATCAATGTGCTGGTTATTGTAAACATGTGATAGCAGATTCAATTACCGGGGTCAGTGACAGTGTGCATGCAGTGAGAGTAGAGAAGACTTCTTGAGAATATTTGTGTGACAAAAGGGTGAATATTTGATAATTGTCTACAATATTAAAACAAATGCTGTTGAATAAAAAGTAATAATTTGGTAGTATAAAACCAAGACAGAGTACTGATAACTAATATTAGGGAGTGAGTATATAACTTCTTTTTTTAATGATACAAGTAAAAATGGTTAGTTAAATATACATAAAACGACGATCTGAATAGTGGAATTGGTTGGTAATTTAGCTGTAATTTCAAGAATAAATAATGAACTTCAAATTTGTAAGTTACTAGCATACAGCAGTTAGATACAATAAAGAAAGTAATTACATTGCAGTAAAAAACTAAATTTAGGAACATTTACAGTAAAAATTTAAAATGATACAAATAAAGTAATATGAAAGATGAAACTAAACTGATATCTAATATTAATGAGGAAATTTATATCTCCTGCGATTATTAATAATTTAAGTGAAGTAGTATTAGTGCGTAGTGTAAGTGTTTTTGTACTAAAGTGTAAGTACAAAATACAGATCAGAACAGTTAATATACAACTAGACTAGGATATGGAATATTGGCTGGCAAAATGAAAATGGAGTAGACGGAATGAAAATTGTATAATATTTAAAGAGTGGAGATGAATGAAATTAAAATTCATACAATTAATTAACTAGAAACCAGAATACTAGATCAAGGAGCAATTACAATAAAAATTAAAATTACAAATAATAATCACTGAGATTACTGTGCTGCTGTGACCTGAATAAACTTGAGTTTGGTCAGGTCTGACACACATATAAACATGAGTTAGTCAGGTCTGACACACATATAAACATGAGTTAGTCAGGTCTGACACACATATGAAGACACAAAAGGATCAATTGGTGTGAGAATGTCAGAGTATGAGGTGACATCACTGCCTGTCCGCTACTCTGTGACAGGCTGACAGAAAGCAACTTCATCAACAGCGACACAGAGCAGTGGTACCGTTGACCTCCGTCCTCGCTCCTGGAGCGTCGTTGGAGTGGAACTGAATGAGAATGACCAGGTAGGTGACCACGACGCTCACCACCTGGGGAGGGGGAACAGCTGTCACAAGTCGTGGGAGCATTTACATTGTTATATTAGTAACTTTGCCTTCAGCAAACAGGTACCTGGGAGTTAGACAACTGCTACTGCTCTATATATATATATATATATATATATATATATATATATATATATATATATATATTTGGTACTGTTACCCAACCAGTATTTACCCAAGTCTTTCCTAAATCTAAACTTATCCAATTTATACCCAAAGTTTCGTGTTCTGTCTTGTGTTGAGATATATATATATATATATATATATATATATATATATATATATATATATATATATATATATATATATATATATCTATATATATATATATATATATAAAGCCGGCAATTGCCGGCTGGAAAGATATTGCAAATCAAATGCAATATCTTTCATAGACAACTGGGAACACTTCTATGGAAGAAATGAAATGTATGCTCGTGATAGGGTGCATCTATCGAGAGCTGGGGTTGTTGCTGTTGCGAACTCATTGGAAGAAGTGGTTACAGGAGTTTGTTTGGGTTTAAACTGTTAGTAGATAGAGGTATGGGAATTGATTTGGAGGAAGGAGGTAATAAAAGTATGTGTTTGTGGGAGAAAGGAATTGGCAAAATGATCAGGGAAAGAGAAGGGCCTCAAAATAACAGTTCACTTAGGGTATATTACACTAACAGTCGAAGTCTAAGAAATAAAATTAACGAATTAAATGCTCCTGCCTGCACAGAAAAAAATAGATATTATTGCATTTACCGAAACGTGGGTGAATGTAGAAAATAGAGAACTATTAGCTGAATATCAAATAAATGGATTTAAACTATTTCACACAGATAGATATATTAGACGAGGAGGTGGAGTAGCCATATATGTTAGGGACAATTTGAAATGTAGTCTCAAAGAGGGAATCAAAACTGAGCCACACACAGAAACTATTTGAATAGAATTAAACGAAAAAGCTAATAATATTATAATAGGAGTTATATATAGGCCACCAAATTTAGACAGAATGGAAGCAAAGCATCTATGGGATGAAATATCTAGAGCATCTAGATCTAACAGTATTTATGTCATGGGTGACTTTAATTTTAGTGGAATAAACTGGTTGAACAAAACAGGGAATAGTGAAGCAGAAGATTTTCTAGAATTGACGATTGCTTTTTTACGCAACACATTAAGGAACCAACACGGGAAAATAATATTTTAGATATAGTGTTAACTAACAGGGAAACACCAATTAATGACATAGAAATAGGGAGTGAGCTAGGGAACAGTGATCACAAAGAAATCAGATTTAGCATAGAATGGAATAGACCTGTTGGAGAAAATTCTGTTAAAGTGCCAGATTTTCGAAAAGCTGATTTTAATAGGCTAAGAAATTTTTTGGGTCAAATTGATTGGAAAGTCTTGGGTATGGGGTGTGGGCCGGTCTTGGAGCGAGACATGAACCCAGCGATAGGTGACTTAAATGGGGATTTCGATGTGGATTCAATATATAACTTATTTAAGAATATTCTAAAGCACAGGAACGTAGTATACCATACAAATTGAATAGATCGAATACTAATAAGAACATAAGAACAAAGGAAACTGCAGAAGGCCTATTGGCCCATACAAGGCAGCTCCTATTCTATAACCACCCAATCCCACTCATATACTTGTCCAACCCACGCTTGAAACAATAGAGGGACACCACCTCCACCACGTTACGCGGCAATTGGTTCCACAAATCAACAACCCTGTTACTGAACCAGAATATACCCAAGTCTTTCCTAAATCTAAACTTATCCAATTTATACCCATTGTTTCGTGTTCTGTCTTGTGTTGATATTTTTAATACCCTATTAATATCCCCCTGTTATGTCCATTCATCCACTTGTAAACCTATATCATGTCACCCCTAACTCTTCGCCTTTCTAGTGAATGCAACTTAAGCTTTGTTAATATTTCTTCATATGAAAGATTTCTAATTTGGGGAATTAACTTAGTCATCCTACGTTGGACACGTTCAAATGAATTTATATCCATTCTATAATACGGCGACCAAAACTGAACTGCATAATCTAAATGGGGCCTAACCAGAGCAAGATATAGCTTAAGAACCACACCAGGTGTCTTGTTACTAACGCTTCGATTAATAAATCCCAGTGTCCTATTCGCCTTATTACGAACATTCATGCATTGATCCTTTTGTTTTAAATTCTTACTAATCATAACTCCCAGATCCCTTTCGCAATCCGACTTCGCAATCTCAACACCATCTAGCTCGTATCTTGTAACTCTATCATCATTACCTAGCCTCAGAACTTTACATTTATCAGCATTAAACTGCATATGCCAATCATTTGACCATTTCAAAACCCTATCTAGATCAACTTGAAGTGATAGTGAGTCCTCCGCCGAATTAATTTCCCTACCGATTTTCGTATCATCGGCAAATTTGCAAATGTTGCTACTCAAACCTGAATCTAAATCATTTATATATATTATGAACAACAGAGGTCCCAGGACAGAGCCCTGAGGTACTCCACTAACAACATTATCCCACTCTGACTTAACCCCATTTATACTAACTCTGTTTCCTTTGGAATAGCCATGCCCTAATCCAAGTTAATATAGCACCCCCAATACCATGAGCTTCTATTTTTTTAATTAGTCTTTCATGTGGCACTGTATCAAAAGCTTTGCTAAAGTCAAGGTACACAACATCACAATCCTTACCACTATCAACTGCCTCAACTATGCTGGAATAAAAAGTTAGCAAATTTGTTAAACATGAACGGCCATTTGTAAAACCATGTTGCGACTCATTTATTAATTTATGTTTTTCAAGATGGAGACGAATTGTATTTGCAATTATTGATTCAAGTAACTTTCCCACAATAGACGTTAGGCTAATTGGCCGATAGTTTGACGCAAGTGATCTATCTCCTTTCTTAAAAATTGGTACCACATTAGCTACCTTCCATGACTCTGGCACTCTGCCTGACTCTATTGATTTATTAAATATGGTAGACAGTGGCTCGGAAAGCTCCTCTTTGCATTCTTTAAGCACCCTGGCAAACACTTCATCCGGCCCTGGGGATTTGTTTGGTTTTAGTTTTTCTAATTGTTTAATTACATTCTCCCTGGTAACTGCTAAACTAGTCAACCTGTCCTCATCCCCATCCACATAGACTTGTTCGGCTGAAGGCATATTGTTAAGTTCTTCTTTAGTAAATACAGATATAAAATATTTGTTAAAAATACTACTCATCTCCTTGTCATTATCCGTTATTTGACCTGTCTCAGATTTTAATGGACCTATCCTTTCCCTAGTCTTAGTTCGATATAACTGAAAAACCCTTTAGGATTTGACTTTGCTTGCTCTGCTATGCGAACTTCATAGTTTCTTTTTGCTTTCCTAATCTCTTTTTTAACATTTCTAACCAGTTGTATGAATTCCTGTTCTAACCTGACTTCCCCATTCTTAATCCTTTTGTACCAATTTCTCTTTTTACCTATAAGGTTCTTTAAATTATTTGTTATCCACTTTGGGTCATTAGTATTCGATCTATTCAATTTGTATGGTATACTACGTTCCTGTGCTTTGTTTAGAATATTCTTAAATAAGTTATATATTAAATCCACATCGAAATCCCCTTTTACGTCACCTGTCGCTGGGTTCATGTCTCGCTCTAAGACCGGCCCACACCCCATACCCAAGACTTTCCAATCTATTTGACCAAAAAAAATTCTTAGGCTATTAAAATCAGCTTTTCGAAAATCTGGCACTGAAAATCTGGCAAAATCTAATGACCCAAAATGGATAACAAAGAATTTGAAGAACCTTATAGGTAAAAAGAGAGCTTGGTACAAAAGGATTAAAAATGGGGAGGTCACTTTAGAACAGGAATTCGTACAACTGGTTAGAAATGTTAAAAAAGAGATAAGGAAAGCAAAAAGAAACTATGAAGTTCGCATAGCAGGGCAAGCAAAGACAAATCCTAAAGGTTTTTTTTCAGTTATATCGTAGTAAGACTAGGGAAAGGATAGGTCCATTAAAAACTGAGACAGGTCAAATAACAGATAGTGATGAAGAGATGAGTAGTATTTTTAATAAATATTTTGTATCTGTATTTACTAAAGAGGAACTTAACAATATGCCTTCAGCCGAACAAGTCTATGTGGGTGGGGACGAGGACAGGTTGACGAGTTTACAAGTTACCAGGGAGGATGTTCTTAAACAAATAGTAAAACTCAAACCAAACAAATCCCCAGAGCCGGATGAAGTGTTTGCCAGGGTGCTTAAAGAATGCAAAGAGGAGCTTTGTGACCAACTGTCAACCATATTTAATAAATCAATAGAGTCAGGCAGAGTGCCAGAGTTTTGGAAAGTTGCTAATGTGATACCAGTTTTTAAGAAAGGAGATAGATCACTTGCGTCTAACTATCGACCAATTAGCCTAACGTCTATTGTGGGAAAGTTACTCGAATCTATAATAGCAAATAAAATTCGTCTTCATCTTGAAAAACATAAATTAATAATTGAGTCGCAACATGGTTTTGTAAATGGCAGTTCATGTTTAACAAATTTGTTATCTTTTTATTCCAGCATAGTTGAGGCAGTTGATAGTGGTAAGGATTGTGATGTTGTGTACCTTGACTTTAGCAAAGCTTTTGATACAGTGCCACATGAAAGACTGTTTAAAAAGATAGAGTCTCATGGTATTGGGGGTGCTATATTATGCTGGATTTGGGCATGGCTATACCAAACGAAACAAAGAGTTAGTATAAATGGAATCAAGTCAGAGTGGGAAAATGTTGTAAGTGGAGTGCCTCAAGGCTCTGTCCTGGGACCTTTGTTGTTTATAATATATATAAATGATTTGGATTCAGGTTTGAGTAGCAACATTTGCAAATTTGCCGATGATACGAAAATCGGTAGGGAAATTAATTCGGCGGAGGACTCACTATCACTTCAAGTTGATCAAGATAGGGTTTTGAAATGGTCAAAGGATTGGCAGATGCAGTTTAATGCTGATAAATGTAAAGTTCTGAGGTTAGGTAATGATGATAGAGTTACAAGATACGAGCTGGATGGTGTTGAGATTGCGAAGTCGGATTGCAAAAGGGATCTGGGAGTTATGATTAGTAAGAATTTAAAACAAAAGGATCAATGCTAATTACGAATACTACCTGTGGACGAGACAATCGGGATGATATCCGACAGAGTGAATCGTGATCCAGCCTGTACTCCTCTTGACATACCAGAAAATATTCTGAGGAAACTACTCCAAGCTTGTACTAAAGAGGCACCCTTCTTGAGCCCGGATGGGCACATGTATAAGCAAGTAGATGGGGTCGCCATGGGTTCTCCCCTAGGTGTCCTGTTTGCAAACTTCTACATGGGTACCATCGAGCAAAAAGTCTTAGTCGACATGAACTTGAAACCGGCCATATACTGCAGGTATGTTGACGAGATTTTTACACAGGTACCTGATGTCAGACTTCTGCAGGAGCTGAAGGAGGCATTTGAGCAGAGTTCCGTGCTGCGTTTCACTTACGAGATGGAAAAGGATGGGAAGCTGCCCTTTCTAGATGTAACAGTCATGGAAAAGAGCGGAGGTTTCCACACTGCAGTCTACACTAAGGAAACGAACATAGGAATGTGCCTAAATGCCAACAGCGACTGCCCAGACAGGTACAAGAGGAGTGTTGTTAACGCATATGTCGACCGTGCTCTCAGCCACAGCTCAGAATGGAAGCAAGTCGACGAAGAACTCTGTAGGGTAAGGCAGGTCCTAGTCAACAACGGCTTCTCCAATGGTTTCGTCGAAGACATCATAAGAAGGAAAGTGAAACGCCATGCAACCTCTGAAGAGACAACTAACACAACACCTATACCCCCTATTAGACTATTTTACAGGAACTTCTTTTCCACAGCTCATAAAACGGAGGAAAGGGTCCTGAAAGATATTGTTAATAGAAACGTTATCCCTACAGACAAAAATCAGAGGATACAACTGACGATTTACTATAAAACCAGAAAAACGGCCAGCCTACTCATGAGAAACTCTCCAGACACAAAGCAGAACGCTTTGAAAGAGACCAACGTCGTCTATGCCTTCAAATGCCCACTTGGGGACTGTAAGCTCCAAAAATCCCAGTATATAGGCAAGACAACAACATCTCTTTCTAGGCGTTTAACGATGCATAAGCAACAGGGTTCCATTAAGGAACATATAATCTCTTCCCACAACCAAACCATCGCCAGAGAAATCCTAGTAAACAACACAGAAATCATCGATAGATACAGCGATAGCAGACGGCTTGACTTTGCGAGGCACTGCACATCACCAGCAATCAACAGCCAATTAATGCACAACTATATTCTACCCACCTCAAGACTCCGCTCCAATATAGAAGCATCAAGAAATATGGACCAATAGGCTTTCTACAATCACTTCCATTTCAATACCCATTGTTTCGTGTTCTGTCTTGTATTGATGAAATTAATACCCTATTAAATACCACCTCACCCCATCCACCTCACTCAATTGTAGATATAAACAAATCGGAGATATGTAAGTTCTATTCAGTTGTGTATGTGTAAAGTCTTTGAAAATGTAATAAGTTTTACGAAACGCGCTCAAGTGTCACGTAAGACTAGAAATAAAAATGAATTTTGGAGAATTGATTTTTGAATTACCTCCAACAGTGAAAAGAAATGTACGAAAGATTGAAAAAATTCGTGTTAGAATTATTAATCTTACTTTTTCGGTCATATTTAATAATATGTCTACAGGAAAGACTGCTATCAAAATATACTAATATATATATATATATATATATATATATATATATATATATATATATATATATATATATATATATATATATATATTGGTGTATACTGGCAGCAGGTTTTCTTTCAAACATGTTTCATTGAATATGACCGCATATTCTGTATTTTTTATTTTCTGGTTTAGGGCTTCTATCCCTCTAACTATTTTCTTATCATCAGTAGATGATATATTCGTAATAGTAAAAGACTCAGATGAACTAATTGACCTAAAAAGACATCTAGAGAGAGAGTCAGTACTCCGATTTACACATGAAAATAGTGAAAATAACAGTCTGCCATTCCTGGATGTACTAATAACAAAAACAGGAACCTCTTTAAGCACCAACGTATATACCAAGCCCACCAACATAGGATTATGCCTGAATGGTAGAAGTGAGTGCCCCCAAAGATACAAAGCCAGTGTTCTCAATGCTTATATTCGTCGAGCGCTTACCCACTGCTCTGAATGGAGCAACGTGAGTAGAGTGGTTTGAAAGAGTAACTCAGGTATTGGTGAACAACGGATATAGCAACGCGGAAATAAACGCTGCTATAAGAAGACACCTGGACCGTTGGTATAATCCAGAACCTAGAACAGAAACCACCACACCTCCAATAAAATTATATTACAAATCAACCATGCACAGTGAACATATAAAAGAGGAAAGAATAATGAAAGAAATAATCCGTAAAGGAGTAAAAAGCACTACTCCTAACCAAAACATAAACCTGATAATATTCTACAAAACCAAGAAGACTTCCGAACTCCTTATCAAAAACAGCCCGAAGCCGACGGAGAACCCTCTACAGCAGTCAAGCGTTGTATACATGTACACTTGCCCCCACGAAGGATGTAACCTTCAATCTAAGTACATAGGTATGACGTCGACCAAGCTGACGAGGCGTTTGACATGCCATCTTCAATCCGGTGCCCCTAGGAATCACATGAGACAAGCCCATGACATTACTCTAACAAGAGAAATGTTGAACAAGAATACCTGCATAATAGACAAAACCCAAGATGCAAGTAGATTACAAATTCTTGAAGCAATTCACATAAGAATAGAACAACCTACCATGAACACCCAAATCACGGAACTATTTACTCTACCCACCATGAGAGTAAGGACAAGACCAGAACATCACGATGCCAACACATTTTGGCATCGTTATGTTGCCAAAATCGATGTAATTGGCCTGTTATGTCCAAAATAACAGGCCAATTACACTGGATTAATCTCTGTGTTTAGATAGGAGCTGCCTCGTATGGGCCAATAAGCCTTCTGCAGTTACCTCTATGTTTCACCTCACATTTATCCCTTATGTATCCCCCATGTTTTCACCTTTATTATCACCTGACCCAGTGCGGGTATAAAATCAACCAGCATTGTAAGATCTGTTCACTTGAGAATGAACCATGGAGGTTCGAAACGTTGTGCAAATTGTATAAATAAGTGTAATACACTCTATAGTAAATCACTTCTTTTCTTCACCTTAAAAGTACGAAAATGAGTTTTGGAGAACTCCTATTTCAACTAAGCCCTGATGCTAAGAAAATAGAGGGATAGAAGCCCTAAACCAGAAAATAATAAATACAGAATATGCGGTCGCGGTCATATTCAATGAAACATATATATATATATATATATATATATATATATATATATATATATATATATATATATATATATATATATATATATATATATAAATATATATATATATATATATATATATATATATATATATATATATATATATATATATATATATATATATATATATTGTGACAATAATCTCCTTTAAGAGATTGAGCCTGCTCTTCCCTCCACAAATACGTCGCAACAAATATATATAACTACTATGGAAGAAATGTCCAACAACGACAACAACACCAGCAAGGTTTGCCAGAGAGCAAAACGTATGCAGCCAGGGACACCTGTTCAGACTCAAACCGCCAAACTACCTGTTGATCGCTACCGGCTCCGCTGATTGGTCGCCGGTCTGGCTGCTACTGCACTCCACCCCCCCATACTACTTGATGTCTGGGGTCGCCACGACCTCAGACCTCAGAATATTCAGTGCTTCCACGGTTAACACTTCTCCCGGCTAGACGTTAGCGTATACTGAGAGAGGTGGTAGCTTAAAGCCAATATTCCAGCACCTTCCTTTATTTTTGTATTGCACTTCTTGTTATTTTGTCTTAACGTAACTTTTCATTGTGTCATTTAATTATTCTTATTATTTTGATTGATTGATTTTATTATACGAATTTGTTTGTCCATTTATTCATGTTTTGATTTATTTAACGTAATTAAAATTTCATTGTTAAAATTTACTTGTGTTTTGTGTGTCTTCTCCTTACCTTACCACAGACGAAGTTCCAGTTTTTCTATTTTTTTTTTATAACTATGTGACGAGGCCATACCCCTAGCCTTAAACAGCCGAACACCAACGCGTTACCGTCACAAGTTATATGGGGGCCTGTCCTAGGAGCTTCACTCAGGTACTGGTGCCAAGTGGTAATTTATGGTAAGCGTATTTAACTTTGTTAACGTAGCTTTACTATTTTTCATATTTAATTTCATTTTTTATAAGGTGCGGTGTATTGTGCATTACGAGAGTAACATATAGTGAAGGTGAGACAACTTTGGATTACGTGGTGACTGTAGGCCGCAGTCATACTCTTAATTGGTCATCTCTCCCTCCTTGTTATTACTCGTGTTTACCATCTATGTCCCTTGAATATTTCTCATTTTGACAGATCATCATATTGGTACCCTGGTACTGTGGTCTGCCCCGGGTCAAGAGTACCCAATCTTCTGCAATCTGACTGTAGGAGGACAAAGAGGGCCATAGTTCCTCTAGCTCGAACTTTAGTTGCTGAATTGGGACCTCAGCAGCAGTTCTCGTCACCAGTTGACACCTCGCACCCCTACACGTCAGTCAGAGATGATGATACATACAACGGTAGGGAATTAGCTTACTTTTCAGAGCACAAAAGTTCGCTAATTCTGTAAGTATCATATTAAATTCAGTAGGAAAAACTTGCTTTATGTCCTATAGAGACTTGGCAAGGTATGCCTACATCCTTGGACTACCAATTTTACTTTTGAAGCATTTAACTGTTTCATTTGTTTTCGAAACTCTGTTTCATTTGTTAGTAGGATTTTCTTGCCCTTATCCTCTTATATGAGTACCGGGTACAAGATTTCCTGCGCCCTTGATTTAATTTAATCATTTAACATCTTTTACTTAACTTTAATTGTTAAAGATCTCACAGGATAGGTATCAGTTGCCACGTTGTCCTGTTTCTGACATTCACTATTGAATATTCGTGTACCTTTATTTGCTAATTTCACCATGTTTCGTCTCCAAGCTTTCCGTGCAAATCCAGCAGGTGAAATAGGGACTTTAAGTCGTGCCAAGAGGACTGAATTACAAACTCTTGCACATGAGTATCAACTAGAAGTTCCCTACCAAGCCAACAAAAATGACCTATACAACCTGTTGCTGGATTACTATTTAGAGCAAGGTAAGATCGACTCTGAAACTCATGAAACTTACTATATTACAGATAAAGCTGATTTGGCGACGATGAAACTCAAACTAGAGCTGGCCAAGATTGAAGAACGAACAGCTGCCATACGGAGGGAAGAACAAGAACGAGAAATCACCCTCAGAGAACGCGAAGCTGCTTTGAGGAGAGACGAACAAGAACGTGAAATCGCCCTCAAGGAACGTGAGTTTGCACTACTCCGTGAACGGGAACGAGAACAGCTTGAAACCAAACAACGCGAGTTGGAAATGCAACGCGAACATGACAAGCAACAAGCGACTCTGGCTCTAGAGTGTCGTCAACGCGAAATCGCCTTGGAAACTTCGCACTTCACTCAACGCCAACAAGCTACTGCCAATCTTCCCGTCAGTTTTAATATATCACATGCAAGTAAGTTAATGCCATCCTTTGTAGAAGCAGAAGTTGATGTGTTTTTCACCACCTTTGAAACTCTTGCTAATCAACTCAGTTGGCCTGTCGACCAATGGGCCACACTTCTCAGAGTCCATCTTACAGGTAGAGCTGCAGTCACACTCAGTACTTTGGCGTCTGAGAATGACTACCACACTCTGAAACAAGCAGTGTTGGACGCCTACCTACTTTCCACAGAAAGTTATAGAAGGAAATTCCGTGACCACCTGAAGGCAAGTACCACTACCTTCCTTGAGTTTGCTAACACGAAACGGAGGTATTTCATGAAATGGCTGGAAGCAGCACATGTCTCTACTTTTACAGAACTCGTCAACCTGATGCTTGTTGAAGAATTCCTGAGGCGTGTGCCGCCTCCTGTCCGCCTCTACTTAGCAGATAAAGAAGAAACCGACTACCTGAAGTGTGCTAAGTCGGCTGACACTTACAGCCTCATCCACCGGCTGACACCCGAACCATCCTCCAGTAAGAAGTCGTGGTACAGTTACGAGAAGGTGAGCCCCGATCAAGCTGGTTCACAACTGTACTGCAAGTATTGTAGACTCTATGGACATACCATAGACAAGTGTGGTAAGTCTCAATACAAGGGAACCACTGACCAACAAAGACCCAAACCAACTCCTCCTAAGTCCGGTAAGCCTGTGATGAATGTTGGTGTTGATGTTAATGATCTTTCTCTTTTCAGTAACCACCTGTATACTGGAACTGTCTCTGCCAACGGTTCAAATCCGGAGGGACGTTTCAAATTGAAGATCTTGAGGGACACAGCGGCTCTTCAATCGATCATCTTGAAGTCGGCTGTGCCCAACATCACCTACACCGGAGAGACTGTCTTCATCACTGACCTCACTGCTACCACTCCATACCCTCTAGCCAGAGTCCACCTGGATTGTCCCTACGTGAACGGGGAAGTCCAAGTCGCCGTCAGGGAAAAGCCTTTTCCCATGCCTGGAGTGCAACTTCTCCTAGGCAACGACTTGGCAGAAGACCTGCAACCGACCAACCTGATCGTCATGGACAAACCCCAGGTGTGTAACTCTGTGCCAATAAACCCTATTCTAGAGTATGTTCCAGCAGAGGTTCAAGAGAGTGATGAAGTTTCTCCTCCGGTTCTCGTGACCACCCGTGCACAAGCCGCACGTCCACAGCCAGCTGACTCTACTGCTACCGCTGTCCCTCAAGACCCTCAGAAACTACCCCTGCATCTGACCAAGTTGGAGTTCCGTAA
The DNA here is from genome assembly GCF_040958095.1 of Procambarus clarkii. Classification (NCBI taxonomy): domain Eukaryota; kingdom Metazoa; phylum Arthropoda; class Malacostraca; order Decapoda; family Cambaridae; genus Procambarus; species Procambarus clarkii. Next base: position 37,048,542 of record NC_091198.1, read on the forward strand.
GTTGCAGAGGGAAGATCTTACTTTAACACCATTGTTTTTCCAGGCTGAGACTCAACCCGACAGTATTCCTGGGTTCTTCCTAGAGAACGACTTGCTCTACCGCAGATATAGACCCAGTAAACTGAAGGAGGAGGACGATTGGGCCAACATCGAACAACTTGTGATTCCCACCAGCCTGCGGCCCACGGAGCATTCTCCCACTACGGCTTCAACAAGACTTACCATGGGATTCGTCAAGACTACTACTGGCCAGGTATGGTAAATAACGTCAAACAGTACGTAAAACAGTGTCATACATGTCAGATGGCAGGCAAACCGAACATCTCCATTCCCAGAGCGCCACTGATTCCCATACAGGTGCCTGCGGAACCTTTCCACAGACTCATAATAGACTGTGTTGGTCCTTTACCTCGGACCAGTACAGGTAACGCCTACATCCAAACCATCCTGTGTCCTACCACCAGATTTCCCATAGCAGTTCCAGTGAAGAACATCACGGCTGCTACGGTTATAAAACATCTATTGAAGATCTTCACTCAATACGGATTTCCCAGAGAGATTCAAAGTGACTGTGGTACCAACTTCACCAGTGATCTCTTCAAAAGGACACTGGAGGAGTTCAACATCAAACAGGTATTGTCCAGCCCCTATCATCCTGCTTCACAGGGTTCTCTTGAACGTAGTCATCAGACCATCAAAGCACTCTTGAAAAAGTTTTGTAGTGAAACCTCAAAGGATTGGGATAAGCAGATTGACCTTATAATGTGTATTTTCAGAAGTCTCCCCAATGAGTCCCTAGGAGTATCTCCTTATGAGATGCTCTACGGCCGTAAGTGCCGTACTCCCCTTAAGGCTTTCAAAGACTCTCTCAGAGATGCCACCTTCAGTGAGCATCAGAATGTGCCCCAGTTTCTTCAAAACCTTCAACACATTCTAGAGAGAGTCCACCGTTTTGCCCATGATAATCTATTGAAAGCCCAGGTGAGAATGAAGACTCATTACGACCAGACCAGCAAAGTAAGAAAATTCAAGCCGGGAGACTTCGTCCTTGCCTATTTTCCTATCCCAGGTTCACCTTTACAAAACAGGTTTTCAGGACCCTACTGCGTCAAAGAGTGCAGGAATAATAACAACTACGTAATAGAGACTCCAGATAGGCGGCGGAAGACCCAGCTGTGCCACGTCAACCTCCTGAAGCAATATAATGGTACTCCTCCCACTGTCCTGACTAATTGTTCTACCTTCACAGAACCCTACATCCACAGTGAGACCATCCCAGCTTCTCCTCCCGAAAGCACTGACAAGGAGTCAGCGCTTTCTAATTCCGAAATCCTTAATGATCTTCCCAAATGCTTTCAGGATAATAATCGTGCTCCTTTGCCCTATTCTAATTCCACTCTCACCTCGTCAGATAAGCCCTTCATCCTCCATGTCGACGCCAATGGTACCGACGTTGGTGGTGTCGTGATGCAGCAACGAGGCGAGAAGAATACACCTGTCAGCGACTACTGCTACAAGGAACGACGGAACAATTGGCAAGGAGCTACTCTTCGTCATCCTGAAGCTTCAGCACTTCACTCCACACCTGAAAAGTGCTCGGTCCACCATCAATACGGACCACACCACCCTACACCTCCTGCAGCACGCCCACTTCTCAACTCAACGTCTTCTACTATGGGCTTGCTAACTGCAGAAATTCAACCTGGAGACACGCTATACCAAGAGTCTGACAACATCTTAGCCCATGATCTCTCCAGAGTTTATGAAGTAGAAGCAACTCCATCCATTACTCCACCACATAACGACGTACTTCTTCCAGAACCGCAGGCTTCGGGGGAGAGTTGTGACAATAATCTCCTTCAAGAGATTGAGCCTGCTCTTCCCTCCACAAATACGTCGCAACAAATATATATAACTACTATGGAAGAAATGTCCAACAACGACAACAACACCAGCAAGGTTTGCCAGAGAGCAAAACGTATGCAGCCAGGGACACCTGTTCAGACTCAAACCGCCAAACTACCTGTTGATCGCTACCGGCTCCGCTGATTGGTCGCCGGTCTGGCTGCTACTGCACTCCACCCCCCCATACTACTTGATGTCTGGGGTCGCCACGACCTCAGACCTCAGAATATTCAGTGCTTCCACGGTTAACACTTCTCCCGGCTAGACATTAGCGTATACTGAGAGAGGTGGTAGCTTAAAGCCAATATTCCAGCACCTTCCTTTATTTTTGTATTGCATTTCTTGTTATTTTGTCTTAACGTAACTTTTCATTGTGTCATTTAATTATTCTTATTATTTTGATTGATTGATTTTATTATACGAATTTGTTTGTCCATTTATTCATGTTTTGATTTATTTAACGTAATTAAAATTTCATTGTTAAAATTTACTTGTGTTTTGTGTGTCTTCTCCTTACCTTACCACAGACGAAGTTCCAGTTTTTCTATTTTTTTTTATAACTATGTGACGAGGCCATACCCCTAGCCTTAAACAGCCGAACACCAACGCGTTACCGTCACAATATATATATATATATATATATATATATATATATATATATATATATATATATATATATATATATATATATATATATATATATATATCAATATCCTCCGTAGTCTGACATTGTCACATCACGTTTTAATCACGTGTTTATTTTCGTGATAAACACACACACACACACACATATATATATATATATATATATATATATATATATATATATATATATATATATATATATATATATATATATATATATATATGTATATCACGAAAATAAACACGTGATTAAAACGTGATGTGACAATGTCAGACCACGGAGGAAAAATGAAACAGGAATTTCCTTAAGTACTTTCGTATATTAATATATCTTCTGAAGGAGTATATATATATATATATATATATATATATATATATATATATATATATATATATATATATATATATATATATATATATATATATATATAATATATATATATAGAGGTACCACCTCTGGTGCAAGTGTAGGGACCCATAGCCTCGGAGAAGAAAATAAAGAGTACTCAGAGAAGACCTTGTGGATTCTCACTGAACACTTTGATATTTTCTTCTCCTACCACCCCTATTCTTTTGTTAAGTGTGTATATTTATCTAACTTTATTTGAAAATGTCATTACACAAAAAAAGTTACAATATTGATTACATGCAGGGTACAAGGCTGCTTGTCACAAGTTGAAAAGCTCCTCCAGCTCCTCAGATGGCGGGCAGGAACCGTGGATGCAGTGAGCATTTCCTCTCTGGATTGCCACACTAAGGCACTGAAAAAGAAAACTGGCAGCTCTAGGGTCTCTAGTTGTTTCGATTAGCTTAGACCCCAACTCCTTCAAAAAGCTAGCAGCACTTTTACCCCAGGCACCAAGTGTCTCTGAGGCAATGGGGACAAAATTGTAGTGGTGCTCAAGGTCTCTGTATTTACGTGACTTGGCCGCTTCCCGGTGATTGGCAGCTCCTCCTACTTGTGTAGCACTGAAGTCAACATAGGTATTGGCTAAAGTTGAAACGCAAGTGTAGTCCCACACCAACTGTCTACCATTCTTCCAGGGGTTCACCGTAATTCCGTCTGGGCGACCGACAGGCTCATCAGAGTTGCGGGACTTTAGGTAACGGGGCTCTCTCTCTGCTGGACAACCGGCTGTGGTAAGGCTTCTCTTAATAATGTCATTAACCTCGCCGTGTCTTGCATGCCATCCTCCCGTCCTTTGGCAAAGAAGGCCATGCCGTCCATATCTGTCGACCTCTGCCTCGCCGCAAATACACCTGTATTCGGTGTGGATTGGGGCAGCGAGGCGGAGAGCCACGACAATTCGGAGGGCCTGCGGTGTGAGACGGGTGCCGGTTGCTGACATTAGGGTAACTAATAGGAAATCACCTGCATGGGGAGCTGCTACAGCTCTAAGTCGGGCAGTGTCATGTGGTGTTGTCGCAGCTTCTAGCAAAGTTGCAGCTTCTTGGTCGGCAATGGGGCGATCCCAGCTGGATTGCTTATGGGCTTCAGAAGGCGGTGGTTGGGGTGCTGGTCCTGCGAGAGAGACCCATTTGGTTGTGCAGTCTGTGAAGCTGGAATCATGCACCCCTGCCTGTTGAACTAGGTGCTCAGGTAGGATTTCCTTCACCAAGTTGTCAGACCCCACTGAAGAGGACAGGAACGCTGGTACAGCAATTTGTGTTGCTGTGCGCACGCCAAGGCCCCCCGAGTCTGACAGGAAGGGAGGCCTGTTTCCACTGTGAGTCGCTGAGGGAAAGATTGAGGGCTTTTTCTAGTGTTGATTTCAGCAAGCTGTCATACTCTTCTAATTTAATATATATATATATATATATATATATATATATATATATATATATATATATATATATATATATATATATATATATAACCGATTCTCCACATACCCGGAGAATCGGTTCCGTTGTGAGCACGCTTGCGCACATCTCCGTTGCGCTTGAGTCTCCACACCTTGTCACACGCTTGGCATGTGCCATACCTGTTGATGGCTCCTCTTGGCTGAGAGAAGCCTGGCTGTCAGTCGTGACCTGCGACATCGGTGGGCGCTGGGCGGGCGCTGGGTGGGCGCGAGGCGGGCGCTGGGCGGGCGCTGGGTGGGCGCCAGGCGGGCGCCGGGTGGGCGCTGGGTGGGCGCTGGGCGGGCGCTGGGCGGACGTAGCGTGAGGGGGTGGACACAGGGAGGTAGCGGTCGCGGTTGGGGTGGGGGTGGTTGGGTGACGGTACACACTAGCGGGTATGGGGAGGGGGAGGGGGGTCAGAGGACACTAACACGTTTGTATAATTTCGTGATATATCACTGCACAATATAATCTGGTTCACTGTGGACTCGATGCACTTAAAACGCGATACCTGTTTCCCGGGAGCCGAGGTATCTATTTTTCAGGGATATTTTCATAAACACTTACACACTGGTCACCCCCCTCGACTGACTGCGCAACAAAACCCCATCCACCCCCCCCCCCACATATATATATATATATATATATATATATATATATATATATATATATATATATATATATATATAAATATATATATATATATATATATATATATATATATATATATATATATATATATATATATATATGCAAACAAGCCTGAATGGTCCCCAGGACTATATACAACTGAAAACTCACACCCCAGAAGTGACTCGAACCCATACTGCCAGGAGCAACGCAACTGGTATATACAGGGATGCCTTAATCCGCTTGACCATCACGACCGGACAAAAGGAAGTGATATAAGCCTGGTGATATAAGAATGAGGTGATTTGATAAAATGCTATGCCCAAGATTACCATCCGAGTGCCGGCGGGGAAGTGGTTCAAATAGCTTTAGCTATCACTTCCTCATGTCCGGTCGTGATGGTCAAGCGGATTAAGGCGTCCCTGTATATACCAGTTGCGTTGCTCCTGGCAGTATGGGTTCGAATCACTTCTGGGGTGTGAGTTTTCAGTTCTATATAGTCCTGGGGACCATTCAGGCTTGCTTGCATTTGTGTTCCTCACGTGTGCCCCAAAGAATGAGGTGATTTGATAAAATGCTATGCCCAAGATTACCATACGAGTGCCGGCGGGGAAGTGGTTCAAATAGCTTCGGCTATCACTTCCTTATGTCCGGTCGTGATGGTCAAGCGGATTAAGGCGTCCCTGTACATACCAGTTGCGTTGCTCCTGGCAGTATGGGTTCGAGTCACTTCTGGGGTGTGAGTTTTCAGTTGTATATAGTCCTGGGGACCATTCAGGCTTGTTTGCATTTGTGTTCCATCACGTGTGCCCCAAAGAATGAGGTGATTTGATAAAATGCTATGCCCAAGATTACCATCCGAGTGCCGGCGGGGAAGTGGTTCAAATAGCTTCGGCTATCACTTCCTTATGTCCGGTCGTGATGGTCAAGCGGATTAAGGCGTCCCTGTACATACCAGTTGCGTTGCTTCTGGCAGTATGGGTTCGAGTCACTTCTGGGGCGTGAGTTTTCAGTTGTATATAGTCCTGGGAACCATTCAGGCTTGTTTGCATTTGTGTTCCTCACGTGTGCCCCAAAGAATGAGGTGATTTGATAAAATGCTATGCCCAAGATTACCATCCGAGTGCCGGCAGGGAAGTGGTTCAAATAGCTTCGGCTATCACTTCCTTATGTCCGGTCGTGATGGTCAAGCGGATTAAGGCGTCCCTGTACATACCAGTTGCGTTGCTCCTGGCAGTATGGGTTCGAGTCACTTCTGGGGTGTGAGTTTTCAGTTATATATATATATATATATATATATATATATATATATATATATATATATATATATATATATATAATTTATAATTTATATATATATATATATATATATATATATATATATATATATATATATATATATATATAGGTGGGGGGTGGGTGGATGGGGTTTTGTTGCGCAGTCAGTCGAGGGGGGTGACCAGTGTGTATGTGTTTATGAAAATATCCCTGAAAAATAGATACCTCGGCTCCCGGGAAGCAGGTATCGCGTTTTAAGTGCATCGAGTCCACAGTAAACCAGATTATATTGTGCAGTAATATATCACGAAATTATACAAACGTGTTAGTGTCCTCTGACCCCCCTCCCCCTCCCCATACCCGCTAGTGTGTACCGTCACCCAACCCAAGAGTCACCTCCCCCACCCCAACCGCGACCGCTACCTCCCTGTTTCCACCCCCTCACGCTACGTCCGCCCAGCGTCCGCCCAGCGCCCACCCAGCGCCCGCCCAGCGCCCGCCCGGCGCCCACCCAGAGCCCGCCTGGCGCTCACCCAGCGCCCGCCTGGCGCCAACCCAGCGCCCACCGATGTCGCAGGTCACGACTGACAGCCAGGCTTCTCTCAGCCAAGAGGAGCCATCAACAGGTATGGCACATGCCAAGCGTGTGACAAGGTGTGGAGACTCAAGCGCAACGGAGATGTGCGCAAGCGTGCTCACAACGGAACCGATTCTCCGTGTATGTGGCGCCCTCCCAAAGAGGGTATCAATCAAGGCCCCACTCCAGCAGTCAGGAAAAACACCTCCAACAGCTTCATTTCGACTGAGAATCTACTGGAAGCCATCAAAGCAACATCGGAACCTTGCAGCACATCCCCAAAGCTGCCAAACTATCCAGCCTCTTGAAAAAGGTCAATGACTTCCCCGGAACCATCCAAGCATGGCGCAACCTTCTCCTGTTTGGAAACATATGCCTAGCGGTCCCTGCAAGGAGAGACAAATCACTAGCTTCGTCGGTCAATATAGCTATAAATAGTTTTCCTAGAGAGGACAACCAGGCACCCCTCCCCACCCGTGCGAAAAACACCCACGGCAGGAAAGGTATCAACAGCAGAACCGAGGCATCCAAAATCAGAGTAACAGTCAGCGAGAAAATAGAAGGCAACACAATAGGGGCGATCAGAGTCATCACCAGTGAAGACACAGTTGCCACCAGGGATGCCCATACAGCACAAGCCCTGAGGGAAAAGCACCCACCCAGAGCTTCTCGTGACGACAGTGTTCCCCTAGTCGGTGTCACCAGAGCAGAACCCCTGTGTGTGCTCGAATCCATGGTGCATAAAGCAGCTTTATCCTTCCCACCAGGATCAACAGGTGGGTTCACAGGACTAAGACCAAACCACATCAAACAATTGCTCAACCCTGCACTGGGAGACATTGCACAAGGCCTCCTGGTAGAATTAACTAGATTCGCCAACAAATGTCTAGCTGGCAACATACCAGAGACCATACGGCCTCTCTTTTTTGGCGCTATCCTCTGTGCCCTGAGGAAAAAAGATGGACGAATCAGACCGATAGCTGTGGGCAATTCGTCTCGTCGCTTAGGCTGCTGCTAGGGCAGTTAGTCAGGCAGCAGCCGACATGCTGAAGCCAAAACAGTTTGGGTTTGGCATTCCCCAAGGGTGTGAGGCAGCGGCTCATGCACCTAGAGCCTATATTGCCAACATTACAGATGAAAAAGCCCTGATAAAGCTGGACTTCAAAAATGCTTTCAATCTGGTTAGAAGGGATGCAGTACTCAGTGCAGTTCATCGCCTTTTTCCTTCCCTCTACCCGTTTGTAAACTCATGCTACAGCAAGAACCTAACTCAATGAGATTAGTGTCTCAATTAGTGAGACACTAATTCATTGAAAATATTTACTATTTTATGCTATAATTATCCATGTGTGGGCCTGTGTGTGGTTGCTGCATCTGATGGGCCAATAGGCCGTCTGCAGTGTCCACATATTGTATCTCACCTCACTCCACCATTCTCTCCTGCCTATTTATGTCCAGTACTTGACCTGTAAAATCACTCCTTCTGAAGATGTATTAACATACGAAAGTACTTAAGGAAATTTCTGTTTTATATAACAGGATATATATATATATATATATATATATATATATATATATATATATATATATATATATATATATATATATATATATATATATATATATATATATATATTAGTATATTTTGGTAGCAGTTTTTCCTGTAGACATATATTATTAAATATGACCGAAAAAGTAAGATTAATAATTCTAACACGAATTTTCTCAATCTTTCGTACATTTCTTTTCACTGTTGGAGGTAATTAAAAAATCAATTCTCCAAAATTCATTTTTATTTCTAGTCTGACGCGACACTTGAGCGCGTTTCGTAAAACTTATTACATTTTTAAAGACTTTAGTTAACAAATACACAACTGAATAGAACATACACATCTCCGATTTTGTTTATATCTACATTTGAGAGAGGTGGATGGGGTGAGGTGGTATTTAATAAGGTATTAATTTCATCAACACAAGCCAGAACATGAAACAATGGATATTCAAAAGAAGTGATTGTAGAAAGCCTATTGTTCCATATTTCTTGATGCTTCTATATTGGAGCGGAGTCTTGAAGTGGGTAGAATATAGTTGTGCATTAATTGGCAGTTGATTGCTGGTGTTGACTTCTTGATGTGTAATGCCTCGCAAACGTCAAGGCGCGTGCTATCGCTGTATCTATCGATGATTTCTGTGTTGTTTACTAGGATTTCTCTGGCGATGGTTTGGTTGTGGGAAGAGATTATATGTTCCTTAATGGAGTCCTGTTGCTTATGCATCGTTAAACGCCTAGAAAGAGATGTTGTTGTCTTGCCTATATACTGGGTTTTTTGGAGCTTACAGTCCCCAAGAGGGCATTTGAAGGCATAGACGACGTTTGTCTCTTTTTAAAGCGTTCTGTTTTGTGTCTGGAGAGTTTCTCATGAGTAGGCTGGCCGTTTTTCTGGTTTTATAGTAAATCGTCAGTTGTATCCTCTGATTTTTGTCTGTAGGGATAACGTTTCTATTAACAACATTTTTCAGGACCCTTTCCTCCGTTTTATGAGCTGTGGAAAAGAAGTTCCTGTAAAATAGTCTAATAGGGGGTATAGGTGTTGTGTTAGTTGTCTCTTCAGAGGTTGCATGGCGTTTCACTTTCCTTTTTATGATGTCTTCGACGAAACCATTGGAGAAGCCGTTGTTGACTAGGACCTGCCTTACCCTACAGAGTTCTTCGTCGACTTGCTTCCATTCTGAGCTGTGGCTGAGAGCACGGTCGACATATGCGTTAACAACACTCCTCTTGTACCTGTCTGGGCAGTCGCTGTTGGCATTTAGGCACATTCCTATGTTCGTTTCCTTAGTGTAGACTGCAGTGTCGAAACCTCCGCTCTTTTCCATGACTGTTACATCTAGAAAGGGCAGCTTCCCATCCTTTTCCATCTCGTAAGTGAAACGCAACACGGAACTCTGCTCAAATGCCTCCTTCAGCTCCTGCAGATGTCTGACATCAGGTACCTGTGTAAAAATGTCGTCAACATACCTGCAGTATATGGCCGGTTTCAAGTTCATGTCGACTAAGACTTTTTCCTCGATGGTACTCATGTAGAAGTTTGCAAACAGGACACCTAGGGGAGAACCCATGGCGACCCCATCTACTTGCTTATACATGTGCCCATCCGGGCTCAAGAAGGGTGCCTCTTTAGTACAAGCTTGGAGTAGTTTCCATAGGATATTTTCTGGTATGTCAAGAGGAGTACAGGCTGGATCACGATACACTCTGTTGGCTATCATCCCGATTGTCTCGTCCACTGGTACGTTGGTGAACAGCGATTCTATGTCCAACGAGGCTCTTATTCCTGTGGCCCGTGTGCCCCGCAGTAAGTCAACAAATTCCTTTGGCGACTTCTGGCTGAAGGCACAAGGGACATAAGGAGTCAGCAGGCCGTTGAGTCGCTTCGCTAGTCTGTACGTGGGTGTGGGTATCTGGCTAACGATTGGCTGAAGTGGGTTTCCAGACTTGTGTGTCTTGACATTTCGATATGCATATCCAGGTTTATATTCCCCAATAATCTTTGGCAGGTGGAGTCCTGATTTCTTGGCGTTCACAGTTTCGATTAGTTTGTTGACCTTTGCTTTCAATTCGGCTGTAGTGTCCTTCGTTACCCTTTGGAATTTAGTTTGGTCAGAGAGTATGAGGTTCATTTTCGCCAGATATTCGTCTTTTTTAAGAATGACGTATATTGGCGACTTGTCACCTCTCCTGACAACTATCTCCTTGTTCTCACGAAGGCTTTTGGCTGCCGCTTTGAGCTCGGGGGACAGTATGGTGCTTCTGTAATTGCCTCGATTCTTTCCTCCTTCCGCAATAAGTTCTGCTTGTGAGGTATCTTTGGTAGTGACCTTTTTTTGTGTCTCGAGGTCGAATATGTCGTCCAACAGAATTTCCAACTCCACTTTCCGGGCCATCTCACTCGGTCTGGACATAACGTGACAGTTTATGCCAAGATTTAGGAGAGTGACTTAGTCCTCAGTGAGGTTAATTCCTGCAAGGTTCTGGAAGCCATCTCTTGGTCGCGGAATTGCCATAGGTCCTCCATATAATGTTGTTAGTTTCTTGATAATCCTTGTTTCATATATTTAATAATATATATATATATATATATATATATATATATATATATATATATATATATATATATATATATATATATATATATATACATATATATATATGTATATATATATATTAGTATATTTTGGTAGCAGTCTTTCCTGTAGACATATTATTAAATATGACCGAAAAAGTAAGATTAATAATTCTAACACAAATTTTCTCAATCTTTCGTACATTTCTTTTCACTGTTGGAGGTAAATCAAAAATCAATTCTCCAAAATTCATTTTTATTTCTAATCTGACGCGACACGAGCGCGTTTCGTAAAACTTATTACATTTTCAAAGACTTTAGTTTACAAATACACAACTGAATAGAACTTACGCCTCTCCGATTTTATATCTACATTTGAGTGAGGTGGATGGGGTGAGGTGGCATTAATAGGGTATTAATTTCATCAACACAAGACAGAACAAGAGGTGGTATTAATAGGGTATTAATTTCATCAACACAAGACAGAACACGAAACAATGGGTATTGAATAGAAGTGTTTGTAGAAAGCCTATTGGTCCATATTTCTTGATGCTTCTATATTGGAGCGGAGTCTTGAGGTGGGTAGAATATAGTTGTGCATTAATTGGCTGTTGATTGCTGGTGTTGACTTCTTGATGTGTAGTGCCTCGCAAACGTCAAGCCGCCTGCTATCGCTGTATCTATCGATGATTTCTGTGTTGTTTACTAGGATTTCTCTGGCGATGGTTTGGTTGTGGGAAGAGATTATATGTTCCTTAATGGAGCCCTGTTGCTTATGCATCGTTAAACGCCTAGAAAGAGATGTTGTTGTCTTGCCTATATACTGTTTTTTTTGGAGCTTACAGTCCCCAAGAGGGCATTTGAAGGCATAGACGACGTTAGTCTCTTTCAAAGCGTTCTGTTTTGTGTCTGGAGAGTTTCTCATGAGTAGGCTGGCCGTTTTTCTGGTTTTATAGTAAATCGTCAGTTGTATCCTCTGATTTTTGTCTGTAGGGATAACGTTTCTATTAACAATATCTTTCAGGACCCTTTCCTCCGTTTTATGAGCTGTGGAAAAGAAGTTCCTGTAAAATAGTCTAATAGGGGGTATAGGCGTTGTGTTAGTTGTCTCTTCAGAGGTTGCATGGCGTTTCACTTTCCTTCTTATGATGTCTTCGACGAAACCACTGGAGAAGCCGTTGTTGACTAGGACCTGCCTTACCCTACAGAGTTCTTCGTCGACTTGCTTCCATTCTGAGCTGTGGCTGAGAGCACGGTCTACATATGCGTTAACAACACTCCTCTTGTACCTGTCTGGGCAGTCGCTGTTGGCATTTAGGCACATTCCTATGTTCGTTTCCTTAGTGTAGACTGCAGTGTGGAAACCTCCGCTCTTTTCCATGACTGTTACATCTAGAAAGGGCAGCTTCCCATCCTTTTCCATCTCGTAAGTGAAACGCAACACGGAACTCTGCTCAAATGCCTCCTTCAGCTCCTGCAGATGTCTGACATCAGGTACCTGTGTAAAAATGTCGTCAACATACCTGCAGTATATGGCCGGTTTCAAGTTCATGTCGACTAAGACTTTTTGCTCGATGGTACCCATGTAGAAGTTTGCAAACAGGACACCTAGGGGAGAACCCATGGCGACCTCATCTACTTGCTTATACATGTGCCCATCCGGGCTCAAGAAGGGTGCCTCTTTAGTACAAGCTTGGAGTAGTTTCCTCAGAATATTTTCTGGTATGTCAAGAGGAGTACAGGCTGGATCACGATACACTCTGTCGGCTATCATCCCGATTGTCTCGTCCACAGGTACGTTGGTAAACAGCGATTCTACGTCCAACGAGGCTCTTATCCCTGTGGCCCGTGTGCCCCGCAATAAGTCAACAAATTCCTTTGGAGACTTCAGGCTGAAGGCGCAAGGAACATAAGGAGTCAGCAGGCCGTTGAGTCGCTTCGCCAGTCTGTACGTGGGTGTGGGTATCTGGCTAATGATTGGCCGAAGTGGGTTTCCAGGCTTGTGTGTCTTATATAATAGTCCCCAATATATTATTGGGGAATATAAACCTGGATATGCGTATGGAAATGTCAAGACACACAAGCCTGGAAACCCACTTCGGCCAATCATTAGCCAGATACCCACACCCACGTACAGACTGGCGAAGCGACTCAACGGCCTGCTGACTCCTTATGTTCCTTGCGCCTTCAGCCTGAAGTCTCCAAAGGAATTTGTTGACTTATTGCGGGGCACACGGGCCACAGGGATAAGAGCCTCGTTGGACGTAGAATCGCTGTTTACCAACGTACCTGTGGACGAGACAATCGGGATGATAGCCGACAGAGTGTATCGTGATCCAGCCTGTACTCCTCTTGACATACCAGAAAATATTCTGAGGAAACTACTCCAAGCTTGTACTAAAGAGGCACCCTTCTTGAGCCCGGATGGGCACATGTATAAGCAAGTAGATGGGGTCGCCATGGGTTCTCCCCTAGGTGTCCTGTTTGCAAACTTCTACATGGGTACCATCGAGCAAAAAGTCTTAGTCGACATGAACTTGAAACCGGCCATATACTGCAGGTATGTTGACGACATTTTTACACAGGTACCTGATGTCAGACATCTGCAGGAGCTGAAGGAGGCATTTGAGCAGAGTTCCGTGTTGCGTTTCACTTACGAGATGGAAAAGGATGGGAAGCTGCCCTTTCTAGATGTAACAGTCATGGAAAAGAGCGGAGGTTTCCACACTGCAGTCTACACTAAGGAAACGAACATAGGAATGTGCCTAAATGCCAACAGCGACTGCCCAGACAGGTACAAGAGGAGTGTTGTTAACTCATATGTCGACCGTGCTCTCAGCCACAGCTCAGAATGGAAGCAAGTCGACGAAGAACTCTGTAGGGTAAGGCAGGTCCTAGTCAACAACGGCTTCTCCAATGGTTTCGTCGAAGACATCATAAGAAGGAAAGTGAAACGCCATGCAACCTCTGAAGAGACAACTAACACAACGCCTATACCCCCTATTAGACTATTTTACAGGAACTTCTTTTCCACAGCTCATAAAACGGAGGAAAGGGTCCTGAAAGATATTGTTAATAGAAACGTTATCCCTACAGACAAAAATCAGAGGATACAACTGACGATTTACTATAAAACCAGAAAAACGGCCAGCCTACTCATGAGAAACTCTCCAGACACAAAACAGAACGCTTTGAAAGAGACTAACGTCGTCTATGCCTTCAAATGCCCTCTTGGGGACTGTAAGCTCCAAAAAAAACAGTATATAGGCAAGACAACAACATCTCTTTCTAGGCGTTTAACGATGCATAAGCAACAGGGCTCCATTAAGGAACATATAATCTCTTCCCACAACCAAACCATCGCCAGAGAAATCCTAGTAATCAACACAGAAATCATCGATAGATACAGCGATAGCAGGCGGCTTGACGTTTGCGAGGCACTACACATCAAGAAGTCAACACCAGCAATCAACAGCCAATTAATGCACAACTATATTCTACCCACCTCAAGACTCCGCTCCAATATAGAAGCATCAAGAAATATGGACCAATAGGCTTTCTACAAACACTTCTATTCAATACCCATTGTTTCGTGTTCTGTCTTGTGTTGATGAAATTAATACCCTATTAATACCACCACTTGTTCTGTCTTGTATTGATGAAATTAATACCCTATTAATGCCACCTCACCCCATCCACCTCACTCAAATGTAGATATAAAATCGGAGATGCGTAAGTTCTATTCAGTTGTGTATTTGTAAACTAAAGTCTTTGAAAATGTAATAAGTTTTACGAAACGCGTTCGTGTCGCGTCAGATTAGAAATAATATCTTATGAAATGATAAAGCTACCCATTTCATTATGTATGAGGTCAATTTTTTTTTTATTGGAGTTAAAATTAACGCAGATATATGACCGAACCTAACCAACCCTACCTAACTTAACCTATCTTTATAGGTTAGGTTAGGGTAGGTAGCCGAAAAAGTTAGGTTAGGTTAGGTAGGTTAGGTAGTCGAAAAACAATTAATTCATGAAAACTTGGCTTATTAGGCAAATTGGGCCTTGCATAGTAGGCTGAGAAGTGCGTTCTGGCTACTAGGTACGACATATATATATATATATATATATATATATATATATATATATATATATATATATATATATATATATATATATATATATATATACATATATATGTATACATATATATATATGTATACATACATAATATATACATATATATATATATATACATATATATATATATATATATATATATATATATATATATATATATATATATATATATATATATATATATATGTGTGTGTGTAAGGTGTAATTTCACATGTAAGTGTAATTTCATGGAGATGTGTAAGTTGTATTCAGTTGTGTATGTGTAAACTAAAGTCTATGAAAATGTAATAAGTTTTACGAAACACGCTCAAGTATATATATATATATATATATATATATATATATATATATATATATATATATATATATATATATATATATATATATATATATATATATATAACTGAAAACTCACACCCCAGAAGTGACTCGAACCCATACTGCCAGGAGCAACACAACTGGTATGTACAGGGACGCCTTAATCCGCTTGACCATCACGACCAGACAAAGGAAGTGATAGCCGAAGCTTTTTGAACCACTTCCCCGCCGGCACTCGGATGGTAATCTTGGGCATAGCATTTTATCAAATCACCTTATTCTTTGGGGCACACGTGAGGAACACAAATGCAAACAAGCCTGAATGTCCGGTCGTGATGGTCAAGCGGATTAAGGCGTCCCTGTACATATCAGTTGCGTTGCTCCTGGCAGTATGGGTTCGAGTCACTTCTGGGGTGTGAGTTTTCAGTTGTATATAGTCCTGGGGACCATTCAGGCTTGTTTGCATATATATATATATATATATATATAAAACGCTGAACTCTAATTTCCATCCTGACCTTAAAAGCTTCCTTGAAGGTTGTAACAGAACCGATGAGCACCACACCAGAAACAAATACCTTTTGATATTCCAAGAGTACATCTTAATCAAACTAGAAATGCTCTACAAATCAAGGGACCCAGAATGTGGAATGTCCTTCCTAATCATGTTAAAGACTGTACCTCTCCCAACCAGTTTAAGATAAAAACTAAGCACTACCTAATTAACTCCCTGTAACCTACCTTACCTCTAAAATGTCAATCCATGTCTGCTATTTCTAAACAATGCTGTTTGTCGACCAAATTGTAATTTTTGCTATTTTTCTGCCATGTTCCCCCTTTTTTATTTTTATATGTTCTCAACACAGTTTATACTTTAATCTCAATTAATATTCCGTTTTACCCTTTAGTATTTTTCCTGTCCGAAACGCTTTGCGTCATAGTGGCTTTAGGCATTGTATGTACTAACTCTATCTATAAATCCATCAATGTTTGTATCACACCTTGTATGTATGTACTTTACCTGAATAAACATTTGAATTTGAATTCTTTGAATTTGAATCAAGCACCTCCCACTCCCTGATGGTCTTACCAAGCACCTCCCACTCACTACTGGTCTTACCAAGCACCTCCCACTCACTACTGGTCTTACCAAGCACCTCCCACTCACTAATGGCTTTACCAAGCACCTCCCAAGTAGTGAAATATGTGACTAGAACCGCGTGCTCAGCTGAGGTGGTGAGGCAGTTAGGCCCGCGTGCTCAGGTGGTGCGCAGGTGTCTAGTCACAAAGAGATCTGGGGGTTCCCCGGGGTGGGTGCGCGTGCTGTCTGGCCGCGCGGCACTAGTCACCTGGTAGAATCGTGTTGGACTGGGATAGCGGCATGTGGGACGTTGTGGGTCATGTAGGGTAAAGTGTAAGTATAGGAACAGGTGTGGTGAACTGGTGAGCAATAGTAGTAGATGAATATGTATGAGTGTGTGCCATAGAGTTAATCGTGTGTAGATATATAGTTAAATAAGAGTATGTAGGATATGCTGAGGAGGTGTAGATGGGGGCCTCCTACCCCTGACAGGGTAGGAGACCGGGCTTTTAAGATGGGTGGTTAGGGGTAGGGCATATAAAGGAGGTTAAGGGGAAAGGGGAAGGGTGGGGAGCGGGCGGTAGCTTTGACTGGTAGCATAGGTCTCTGTTTTATGTAGAGAAGTGTATATATATATATATATATATATATATATATATATATATATATATATATATATATATATATATATATATATATATATATATATGTCGTACCTAGTAGCCAGAACGCACTTCTCAGCCTACTATGCAAGGCCCGATTTGCCTATTAAGCCAAGTTTTCCTGAATTAATATATTTTCTCTAATTTTTTTCTTATGAAATGATAAAGCTACCCATTTCATTATATATGAGGTCAATTTTTTTTATTGGAGTTAAAATTAACGTAGATATATGACCGAACCTAACCAACCCAACCTAACCTAACCTATCTTTATAGGTTAGGTTGGGTTAGGTAGCCAAAAAAGTTAGGTTAGGTTAGGTAGTCGAAAAACAATTATTTCATGAAAACTTGGCTTATTAGGCAAATCGGGCCTTGTATAGTAGGCTGAGAAGTGCGTTCTGGCTACTAGGTACGACATATATATATATATATATATATATATATATATATATATATATATATATATATATATATATATATATATATATATATATATATATATATATATATATTTCACCAATTGTTTGCCTGTGGTTGGGGGTCTCCAATATCTTCATGTCGGAGTCAAGAGGTGTAAAAAGTAGGTCACAGTAACAAATGAGGGTGTGAATTTACCCGTAGTGTTTTTGTAAACAGAGTGGGTGGGGCACCTCTCTCCCTCCCCTCCCTTACCTTGCATTAGGAATAGGGCCACATACTGCTACATAGGTCTGAAGAGTGTCACCACATGGCATATGGATGTGTGCAGGAGCGAATGTTTTGAACCGCTCTCCTCCTGAAGGGTGACACGCAATTGCTGGGAATGACAGCAATACAGCATACCATACTCACTCCTGTCACAGCTCACATCGCCACATAGCAGCAGTGGCACATAGGCCATGAGGCAGCCCACATACCGCAATGTAGGAGAACTGTACCGGTGTGTGGTCTTTGACGGCCCGTGCATGAGTGGACTGTGTTCGTGTGAAGGTGGTGTCATATGTCGCACCCTCCCCTCACTCCCCTCCCATGCAGGTGAAAGTTATCAATTCCCCACTTTACATTCCCAAGTCCTCCATAAATGAGTCAAAAAATTAGTAAATACATAAAATATATATCGCTGTATTCATATGGAGCACGTGGCAGCCTGTGATCTTGTATGTCTTTCAGCAGTCAATAAGTAGTTTAAAAGCGTAAACTCTGTTAAATATAATTTGGCCAAGGAGGAAGCCTTTGGGGGCCAGCGGTTCACCTCTTGGGAGTTTGACACATAACTGGACTAAATGATTCGATACCACTCACCATACCCAGCTGGTCCCCCCCCCCCCAATACCCCCCTACACCTAGCACTCAAGTCTGTTTACATCTTTCCCTCCGAGGTTGAGGGGGGCTTACACGTGTGTCTCTATATTCCCAACAAATAATGACTATAGCCCGAGGTATAGATCTTTTAATTTCGCTTGGACTCTTAGTAATAGTCTCGTCGCATAACAGTCTTCAATTTTCTTCTATCTAATCAAATTACTGGCCCGGCATTTAAATAGCATTTAGCATCACTCAGTAAACTCAAAGTCAGTAGGTAAGCTTTTACTGAATGAGGGAAATTTTTTTTACATCTTAAAGGGTGTCTACCAGTCTTCAATTTTTTTTTCTATCAAATCAAATCAGTGGTTATCTTGAGATGATTTCGGGGCTTATAGTGTCCCCGCGGCCCGGTCCTCGACCAGGCCTCCACCCCCAGAAAGCAGCCTGTGACAGCTGACTAACACCCATGTACCTATTTTACTGCTAGGTAACAGGGGCATAGCGTGAAAGAAACTCTGCCCATTGTTTCTTGCCGGCGCCTGGGATCGAACCCAGGACCACAGGATCACAAGTCCATGTGCTCTCCGCTCGGCCGACCGGCTCTCTGGTCGTAAGATGATCTTCAATATATGTTTGTTTTTAAAAAGTAGAGTTTACATGTTCAAGCTAACTTGGTAGACTAGTTTTAAGGTTCTACATACGTACATTCCAAGTCGAGGCAGATCACTTCAGCAAATGCGTAATTCATTATTTTAAAGTTGTTTTTTTTTTTGCCTGGATGCCTAGGTTAAAGACCTCATTCTCTCTCTCTCCCCATAGGCAACCTTTATTCCCCACATACAAATTTATCTCTATGCGTGTCTACTCAATCTTATACTCAATCGTTACTACATATATTAATCAACTTTCAAATTCTTTACAACTTCAGTTCAGTTTCTTTTCAATATCATGGCTTTTTGTTGTTTTCCCCTGTCAGTATCTAATTCAAGACCTCGTATTATTAATGTCATTACTGTTTGTCAACAAACAATTTTGAAAGAACAAACAAATATATTAGACACCTGCTGGAGCGAGCACTAATGGGGGGATGAGAGAAGGGTGGTGCTGAGTGACAAACTCAACGATAAGGAGACACGACCGAGCTCTAAAGAAGGCTTGACCCTAACGAGACAGAATGACGGACAGACAACGCTGACGCCCCATAAATATGCTTCACATTTTCAAAAATGTTATTTGGTCATCAGACAGAAAGTTGATTTCCACGTTACGTTACGTAACTATATAATGTGTTACAAGAACTAACCAGGCGTGCAATAATATTTGTTTGGTGTTTGGATGCAATAGAGCTAGGGCTAAACATGCTTCACATTTTCAATAATGTTATTTGGTCATCAGACAGAAAGTTGATTTCCACGTTACATTACTAAGTGTAGGAGGGAGAGGTATGCCAGAGCAGGTATGGTGTGGGATATTGTGGTCATTAACCCAGTCACGCGACAGACAGACATCAAGAGGTGCACCGCTCGAATGCTCGCTCCCCCGCAGTCATGTGGTAGTGGTCTTCATGTCTATTTGATTTGATAGAAGAAAAATTGAAGACTGGTAGTCTCCTTTTTTAAGATGTAAAAACTTTAAACTATAAAAATGTTTGGCTGACTGACTGCTTTTCTGGTCAGGTCTGCAGGTCTGCAAGAAATATTAGAATTGTAGGTAGCCAACGTGTCTCCTCAGCTCTTTAATCTTCTGCAAAGCTTTTCCTCCAATCTCAACCCTATTAGTTCATGTTCTTGTGTTTCACCTTTTGTTTTAAATTGAAATGAATATGAAATGTGAAAAAAATCTTACATTATGCTATATTATCAGTGCTTGAATAAAAATATTAAGAGTGCTGTACATTCTGTGTCATTGTGTTGCTATGATATTAAAAGTCTGTTTTCGTTGGGCTTATGTTGCGCGCAATCACCTTGCTAAGGCGGGTCAGTGTCACTCAGTGCTAATGGCATAGGGTCAACCTGATGGAACTGTAGATCCTATGTCCTAGCAAATTGAAGCCGGGTATTTCACTAATGGCTCAGCACGAGAGAGAAGCGGTCTATCCATATAGCATATTAGAGTCTTCAGTCCACTGTTGCTGTTTGACTGATTGACCGATTGCCTTTACTGAGTTACTGAGTGATGGTACAAGCCAGGAGAAATATAGACAGACTACAGGGTTAAGGAAATGACGTGTGATGGACGAGAGGGCATGTGTCGTCAGATTTGAGGGTAGGTTAGCTGAGATGAGAGCAGGCCTGCGTCGACCACAGCTGGGAATTAAACACCGCCGGAGGTTGACAGAGAGAGGCAGACAGGCAGCACTAATGCCTTTGTGTGTTACAAGGACTGCACAGTAATATTTGGTGTTAGTGTTGGATGTAGAGGCGATGGAGATTGAGTAGACATGCATACAGATAAATTTGTATGTGGGGAATAAAGGTTGCCTATGGGGAGAGAGAGAGAATGGGGTCTTTAACCTAGGCATCCAGGCAAAAAAAAAAAAAAAACTTTAAAATAATGAATGACGCATTTGCTGAAGTGATCTGCCTCGACTTGGAATGTACGTATGTAGAACCTTAAAGCTAGTCTACCTAGTTAGCTTGAAAGTGTAAACTCTACTTTTTAAAAACAAACAAAAAAATATTGAAGACCATCTTACTACCACTGATTTGATTTGATAGAAAGAAAAAAATTGAAGACTAGTAGACTCCTTTTAAGAGGTATAAAAAATCTTTCCCTCATTCAGTAAACGCTTACTTACTGACTTTGACTGAGTTTACTGAGTGATACTAGCACTGATTTGATTTGATATAAAAAAAATTGAAGACTGGTAGACACCTTTTAAGATGTAAAAAATGTTTCCCTCATTCATTAAACACTTACTTTCTGATTTTGACAGAGTTTACTGGGTTATGCTAAATGCTATTGAAATGCGGGGCAGTAATTTGATTAGATAGAAGAAAATTGAAGACTGCTATGCGATGAGGCTCATTACTCAGAGTCCATGCAAAATTAAAAGATCTATACCTCGGGCTATAGTCACTATTTGTTGGGAATATAGAGACACATGTAAGCCCCCCTCAACCTCGGAGGGAAAGAGGGAAAACAGACTTGAGTGCTAGGTGTAGGGGGGTGGGGATGGAGGACCTGCTGGGTATGGTGTGGCATCGAATCAATTAGTCCAGTTATGTGTCAAACTCCCAAGAGGTGAGCCGCCTCCCCCGAAGGCTTCCTCCTCAGCCAAATTATATACATAAGGGTTTACGCCCTTTAACTACTTATTGACTGCTGAAAGACATACAAGATCACAGGCTGCCACGTGCTCCATATGATTACAGCGATAAATATATATAATGTGTTTACTATTTTTTTGCCTCATTTATGGAGGACTGGGGAATGTGAAGTGGGGAATTGATAACCGTCACATGCATGGGAGGGGAGTGAGGGGAGGGTGCGACATATGACACCACCTTAACGCGAATACAGTCCACTCATGCACGAGCCGTCAAAAACCCCACACAGCAGTACAGTTCTCCTACATCGCAGTATGTGGGCTGCCTCATGGCCTACGTGCCGCTGCTGCTATGTGGCGGTGTGAGCTGTGACAGGAGTGAGTATATGTTACGGCCCTGCTAGGGCGTAACCGGGTTCTTTTCTGGTGTTAGTAGAATTTGGGAATCCAGCCCCAAGTTAGTAGAGGCTTTCAAGGGATGTGTTCCGTAACGCAAGTTAAATTAAAGGGGGAGGGATACAAATGCTCTAATTTATATATATTATTTCACCACCACCATAAATAAATAACAATCAGTCACACGGGGTTATAAATACACTCTAATGTACAGAATTGTCTTCCTCTGAAGACACATGATGCTCCACAGTGCTCACGATGAGTAGCCCTGGTTCTCTTCTTCGGCCCACGATGAATCCACTTGGATTCTCTCGGTGAATCTACCCTGGCCACAGGCCAGCCAAATCACAGTCCCACTGGGTGCTCCGTCGTGGAGGCCTTCAACCACAATCCAGCCTGTAGCTGGCAGGTTCCGATCAGCTCCACTGTGTAGGCTACTACACGACCGATACTAGGGTTGCGAGCCCTAGGCAGGAGCCTCGTGTGATTCCGCTGATCACTCTCCTCTCTCAGCACCCCAGTGGCTAGTCTCTTCCACCAGCCAGCCCCGGATAAGGCGATTCCTGATACTGCCACGTCACAGGCAGGCTAACACTCAGCAGTGCTTGTCCGGGGGGTGACTCACAGCTTCTTCAGCAAACTTGTGGAGAGACCTTGGCTGCCTTGGGTAGACTGATCCATCGTCCAAAACAGCAGTCCCAGGTCGATTCTGTAATCAGACACGTTATTAGTACTAGGGACGCTCTAGGGCACCTCACTTACAGGCATAGACACAAACGTCCACCTATCCACTCCATAGATGGCGTTGCTGTCTAAGCGCCACCTCACCAGAGGTCAGCAGCGGCTACGTTACGAGCTGATTAAGACGGGAAACCAGCCCCTGTGGCCGGTATATCCCGTCCTCGCTAGATGGCGTTGTCCATGTTGCGGGATTTTCGGCTGGCAATTCACAGATGGCGCTGATTTCATGGCTCCGTGCTCTGACGCTGGATTCGGGTCCGTATCAGTATGGTATGCCGTTTTGCTGTCATTCCCAGCAGTTGAGTCTCACCCTTCAATAGGAGAGCGGTTCAAAACACTCACTACTGCACACATCCTTGTGCCATGTGGTGACACTCCTCAGGTCTATGTGGCGGTATGTGGCCCTATGTCTTAAGCAAGGTAAGGGAAGGGAGGGAGAGGGATGCCCCACCCACTCTGTTTACAAAAACACTACAGGTAAATTCACACTCTCATTTGTTACTATGACCTCCTACCGTGTACACCTCTCGACTCTGACATGAAGACATTGGAGACCCCCACCACAGGCAAAGAATTAGTAAAATATATATACAAAAATATAGTTGTTACAACGTATTAGAACGTTGTAACAACTTGCTATATTGGTTGTTATAACTGGTTAGGAGGTGTTAAAGCCTGTTCGAACGTTGTACCAACGTCGTAGTTTCGGTGTGTGTTTGTCCTACCATGTCTGGGGTAGGGGGCCCCCCCTCAACATATCCTACATACTGTTATATAACTATACATCTACATGTGATTAACTCTTCGGCACATACTCATACATATTCATCTACTACTATTGCTCACCTATTCACCACACCTGTTCCTATACTTACACTTTACCTTACATGACCCACAACGTCCCACATGCCGCTATCCCAGTCCAACACGATTCTACCAGGTGACTAGTGCCGCGCGGCCAGACAGCACGCGCACCCACCCCGGGGAACCCCCAGATCTCTTTGTGACTAGACACCTGTGCACCACCTGAGCACGCGGGCCAAACTGCCTCACTTGCTCAGGTGCGTGCATGGTTCTAGTCACATATTTCACTACTCTCCCACTCCCTAATGGTCCTACCAATCACCTCCCACTTACTACTGGTATTATTAAGCACATCCCACTACACGACTGGTCTTACCACGCACCTCCCACTACACGACTCTACCACCCATTAGCCTCGAACAAGATCAAGACGTTACCTCACTCCCTGACAATGTCCACGTTCCTGTCAATTCTCTCATCCTTCAATGATGCAATTCTCCTGCAAATGCTTGCTTTACTGTTCTATCAGTAGGTTTATGAGTTCCTTCAACACTCTTACTATTATCTGGCCATGTCAATAAAATATATTTTTTTATTAAATTCAAACAGAAATGCTTAATAAGACCAGTTCATGTGGAATGTTGGTGAGGCAGACTTTGGTTAGACGGGTGCCAAGACCGTGAGACTTACTCCAACAAGTTTGGACTTGTCAACAATGAAGATTCCTGCCATGTCGAAGCCTGGGAAGTGGTCCATGAGTGTGATGAGTCGCCCCAGCTGCCAGGGAGAGACACACATCTTAGTTCCTTACACTGGTTCCTTCTGCTCGTGCTCAAGGTCCCACATGCCGCTATCCCGCTATCCCAGTCTCTTTTAAAGCGTTCTGTTTTGTGTCTGGAGAGTTTCTCATGAGAAGGCTGGCCGTTTTTCTGGTTTTATAGTAAATCGTCAGTTGTATCCTCTGATTTTTGTCTGTAGGGATAACGTTTCTATTAACAATATCTTTCAGGACCCTTTCCTCCGTTTTATGAGCTGTGGAAAAGAAGTTCCTGTAAAATAGTCTAATAGGGTATACTAACACAACACCTATACCCCCTATTAGACTATTTTACAGGAACTTCTTTTCCACAGCTCATAAAACGGAGGAAAGGGTCCTGAAAGATATTGTTAATAGAAACGTTATCCCTACAGACAAAAATCAGAGGATACAACTGACGATTTACTATAAAACCAGAAAAACGGCCAGCCTTCTCATGAGAAACTCTCCAGACACAAAACAGAACGCTTTAAAAGAGACTAACGTCGTCTATGCCTTCAAATGCCCACTTGGGGACTGTAAGCTCCAAAAAACCCAGTATATAGGCAAGACAACAACATCTCTTTCTAGGCGTTTAACGATGCATAAGCAACAGGGCTCCATCAAGGAACATATAATCTCTTCCCACAACCAAACCATCGCCAGAGAAATCCTAGTAAACAACACAGAAATCATCGATAGATACAGCGATAGCAGGCGGCTTGACGTTTGCGAGGCACTACACATCAAGAAGTCAACACCAGCAATCAACAGCCAATTATTGCACAACTATATTCTACCCACCTCAAGACTCCGCTCCAATATAGAAGCATCAAGAAATATGGACCAATAGGCTTTCTACAAACACTTCTATTCAATACCCATTGTTTGTGTTCTGTCTTGTGTTGATACTTTTAATACCCTATTAATATCCCCTCTTGTTCTGTCTTGTGTTAATGCCACATCACCCCTCCCACCTCACTCAAATGTAGATATAAAATCGGAGATACGTAAGTTCTAATCAGTTGTGTATTTGTGAACTAAAGTCTTTGAAAATGTAATAAGTTTTACGAAACGCACAGGTGTCGCGTCAGACTAGAAATAAAAATGAATTTTGGAGAATTGATTTTTGATTTACCTCCAACAGTGAAGCGTAATGTACGAAAGATTGAGAAAATTCGTGTTAGAATTATTAATCTTACTTTTTCGGTCATATTTAATAATATATATATATATATATATATATATATATATATATATATATATATATATATATATATATATATATATATATATATATATATATATAATTTGAAAATTTTGTGGCTATTTGAACCACCCCACCGCCGGCACTCGGATAGTAATCTTGGGCATAGCATTTTACCAAATCACCTCATTCTTTGGGGCACACGTGAGGAACACAAATGCGAGCAAGCCTGAATGGTCCCCAGGACAATATGCAAATGAAAACTCACACCCCAGAAGTGACTCGAACCCATACTCCCAGGAGCAACGCAACTGGTATGTACAAGACGCCTTAATCCACTTGACCATCACGACCGGACAAAATGAGGTGATAGCCGAGGCTATTTGAACCACCTCACCGCCGGCACTCGGATAGTAATCTTGGGCATAGCATTTTACCAAATCACCTCATTCTTTGGGGCACACGTGAGGAACACAAATGCAAACAAGCCTGAATGTCCGGTCGTGATGGTCAAGCGGATTAAGGCGTCCCTGTACATATCAGTTGTGTTGCTCCTGGCAGTTTGGGTTCGAGTCACTTCTGGGGTGTGAGTTTTCAGTTGTATATAGTCCTGGGGACCATTCAGGCTTGTTCGCATTTGTGTTCCTCACGTGTGCCCCAAAGAATGAGGTGATTTGGTAAAATGCTATGCCCAAGATTACTATCTGAGTGCCGGCGGTGGGGTGGTTCAAATAGCCTCGGCTATCACCTCATTATGTCCGGTCGTGATGGTCAAGTGGATTAAGGCGTCTTGTACATACCAGTTGCGTTGCTCCTGGGAGTATGGGTTCGAGTCACTTCTGGGGTGTGAGTTTTCAGTTGCATATTGTCCTGGGGACCATTCAGGCTTGTTCGCATATATATATATATATATATATATATATATATATATATATATATATATATATATATATATAGGGGGGTACCACCACTGGTGCAATTATAGGGACCCACAGCCTCAGAGAAGGAAACAAAGAGCACTCAGGGAAAAACTTGCCATTTAACTCTGAATACGAAAGAGTGTTCACTTCTGCTACCACCCCCTTTTTTTTATTATGATGTACACTTTATTATGCAAGGTTATACAGTTACATATCTGATTTTATACAAAAAATGAACATTAAGAGGACACAAGAAATAGTTCGCTTCCTAGAGGCTGTAGATTTCCTCGAACTCCTCCGACGCCGGGCAGGAACCGAGGATGCAGCGGGCATTTCCCCTCTGGATCGCGATACTGAGGCGCTGAAAGAGAAAACTTGCTGCTCTAGGGTCTCTTGTGGTGTCAATGAGCTTGGAACCAAGATCCTTAAGAAACCTTCTTGCACTCTCACCCCATGGGCCTAAGGTCTCAGACCCTATTGGAACGAAGTTGTACCTTTGATCTAATTGCCTGTACTTGACTGACTTTTGTTTTTCTCTGTGTGTCGCTGCGGCTCCTGCTGTGCCGGCAGAGAGGGTGATGTATGTCGTTGCCAGGGTGGATACGCAAGTATAGTCCCATGCTAACTGCCTGCCACCCTTCCACGGACGTAGTGTGATTCCGTCTGGTCAGCTGGCAAAGCTAACAGAGTCACGGTTCAGTAGGTTGCGGGGGCTCTCTCTCCGCTGGACACTGAGCAGAGGCAAGGCTTCTTTTAATGATGTCGTTGACTTCGTCGTGTCTAGTGTGCCAACCACCCGATTTTACACAGTGCAGGCCATGCAATCCATATTCGTCAGCATCTGCCTCGCCGCAAATACACCTGTAAACAGTGTGGATAGGGGCAGCAAGGCGGAGAGCGACTGCAATACGGAGCTCCTGCGGATCAAGACGTGTGCCTGTCGCAGACATAGGGACTGCCAGAAGGAAGTCCCCTGCATGGGGAGCCTGCACAGCTGTGAGGCGTGCACGATCACTGGGGGTTGTTGCTGCCTCCAGCAAAGCTGTGGCTTCTTTGTCTACAATGGGGCTGTCCCAACTGGATTGTTTCTTGGCTTTCGGCATGGCTGGTCTGAGTGCTAGGTCTGTCATGGCACCCCATTTCGTGTCGCATTCCGTGTAGTGGGGGTCCTGTATCCCCGCTACATCACTCAGGGTGTCAGGTAGAATTTCCTTAACCAGGTCATCTGATGCTGAGGAGGAAGACAGGAAGGCTGGGACAGCAATTTGGGTGGCGGTGCGGACACCCAAGCCACTGAGCCTGACAGGAAGAGTGGCTTGTTTCCACTGGCATTCGTTGAGGGAGAGGTTAACAACTTTTTCCAGCATGGTCTTCAGTAGGAGGTCATACTCGTCAAGCTTTGAATTGTCGTAAGATGGGGCGCACCTCAGAAAGTAGGTTAGCCTCGGAAGGGATAGGCATTTGGTGAGGAGATAAAAAGCATCGTGGGCATCGATGTCACCTATTCTGTCTTCCATCCTCCTAAGGTCTGCGATTTTCTTGTCGAGGATCTCCTCAATGGCGTTAGACCCGAGGGGAGCTCCAAGGAGGGTGCTGTTCTCGGCCCTAATGACATGGGCTCCAGGCAAGGCAGACCACGGATTTTCTCGATATATATATATATATATATATATATATATATATATATATATATATATATATATATATATATATATATATATATATATATATATATATATATATAATATATATATATTATTAAATGTGACCGAAAAAGTAAGATTAATAATTCTAACACGAATTTTCTCGATATTTCGTACATTTCTTTTCACTGTTGGTGGTAATTCAAAAATCAATTCTCCAAAATTCATTTTTATTTCTAGTCAGACGCGTTACTTGAGCGCGTTTCGTAAAACTTATTACATTTTCAAAGACTTTAGTTTACACATACACAACTGAATAGAACTTACACATCTCCATGAAATTACACTTATATGTGGAATTACACTTACACACATATATATATATATATATATATATATATATATATATATACATATATATATATATATATATATATATATATATATATATATATATATATATATATATATATATATATATATATATTAGTATATTTCGGAAGCAGTCTTTCCTGTAGACATATATTATTAAATATGACCGAAAAAGTAAGATTAATAATTCTAACACGAATTTTCTCAATCTTTCGTACATTACGCTTCACTGTTGGAGGTAAATCAAAAATCACTTCTCCAAAATTCATTTTTATTTCTAGTCTGACGCGACACGGGCGCGTTTCGTAAAACTTATTACATTTTCAAAGACTTCACAAATACACAACTGATTAGAACGTATCTCTGATTTTATATCTACATTTGAGTGAGGTGGGAAGGGTGATGTGGCATTAACACGAGACAGAACAGGAGGGGATATTAATAGGGTATTAAAAGTATCAACACAAGACAGAACAGAAACAATGGGTATTGAATAGAAGTGTTTGTAGAAAGCCTATTGGTCCATATTTCTTGATGCTTCTATATTGGAGCGGAGTCTTGAGGTGGGTAGAATATAGTTGTGCAATAATTGGCTGTTGATTGCTGGTGTTGACTTCTTGATGTGTAGTGCCTCGCAAACGTCAAGCCGCCTGCTATCGCTGTATCTATCGATGATTTCTGTGTTGTTTACTAGGATTTCTCTGGCGATGGTTTGGTTATAGGAAGAGATTATATGTTCCTTGATGGAGCCCTGTTGCTTATGCATCGTTAAACGCCTAGAAAGAGATGTTGTTGTCTTGCCTATATACTGGGTTTTTTGGAGCTTACACCCAGCAAACAATTTTAGGTTGCCACAACATATCTGGAAAGTATTTGAAAGTATTGGAAACGTTTGTTTTATCGTATCAGATACGATATTGTGTGTGGACTTAAATAGGTTTCCAAAACTTATAACCAAGACATATGTATCTAACACTAATTTGAGATGTTGTGGCAACTTACACTCCTAACATGAGTCATTCATAATCCATTCATACACCAATATGAATCTCTTGTGAAAGGTTTGAGCCTTATCTGAACCCTTTTCACATCTTTGTGTTTAAAGTTAAATTTCTTGAAATTAAATTATTTTATATTATATTATATTATTTTTATTATATTTTATTTTATAATTTATTATTATTTTTCTTATATTTTTTTATATTATATTAGTGTTTTCAATTTAAATATTAAAACCAATTTAAGGGTAAAAAAATCAAATAATTTATATTTCTTTTATTATTTACTAACAAATCAGCAAAAATACAAAAACATATGACCTATATAATTATATATATATATATATAAATAATTTATATAATATATATATATATATATATATATATATATATATATATATATATATATATATATATATATATATATATATATATATATATTAGTGTAATACATAAGAATGTAGTGTAATAGTATATATATTATATATTATATATATATATATATATATTTATATATAAATAATATATTTATATATAAATAATATATTTATATATAAATAATATATTTATATATAAATAATATATATATATATAAATAATATATATATATATATATAAATAATATATATATAAATAATATATATATATAAATAATATATAT
>NC_091198.1:37079333-37096038 GCF_040958095.1 Procambarus clarkii
AGATCTGGATCGAAACTGGTAAGAGAGAGGAGCTTGTTCGTCCTGAATAGCCAATAGAGTTAGCAATAATAATTGTAATTGTGTATATAACATTATAACAATATATGTATATAACAATATGAAATAATAGCTATTTTTTCCCAATCTCTATCCCGTTGTTTCAGGTATCCATGCTCGTGAATGGATCTCTCCTGCCGTCTCTATGTATATCCTGAACCTGCTGATTACAGACGAGTCTTGGCGAGACCTGCTGAAGAGGACGGAGTGGTACATCGTGCCTGTCGTCAACCCGGACGGCTACCATTACACCTTCACCTCCGAGAGTGCCAGGTCAGTCAACAGTGTACATGATATGCAACACCGTGCAGTGTTCATGCCACACCACCTCGCACAGTGAACACGTCATAGAAGACCCCCTGCAGTTTTACAATACACTGCACATTATTGCCCAGAAGCGTGTGTATCCCAAGTCGTGACTAGTAATGAGATAATATATATAGCAGTTTATAATGGGAAATAATACCAACCTCACGGTTAGTTTCTAAAAAAAATTTCATTGTCATGATTCTAACATTATGGTTTACTCTAGGCTGTGGAGAAAGAATCGCCAGACCCTCCTTGATAGAGGGTGCAAAGGCGTGAGCCTGATCCGTGACTTGGACTTGGAATGGAGCTTTAGCACTACATTCGACCGTGTAGCGAGACTTACAAAGGCGTCACACCCTTCACTGAACCAGAAACCCAAGGTCTCCAAGCAATCATGGAAACAGTGGGTGGCATTGACCTGTTCATAGCTTTCCGAGGCTATGGCCAGTGTATCGTTTATCCTGTGTTGCGGAATGACATTCCTCCAGCAAACATCCATGAACACGAAGTTCTGGCTATGGTATTTGCTCATGCCATGAGCTATACGTCTCGTGGACACATGAAATATGAGATGGGCGAATAAGGACCACTGTACGGTCTAACCTCTGAAGACTTGGCACCCGAGGCACACAATTGGTTCATATATACCATTGATCTCCCTTATAAAGGGAGATATGGACTTCTTCATTCAGAGACTAACATTAGCAGCACTCTGGGAGACCACTGCCGGTATCATGTGCATGGTCCGTCATATTACTAACACGGGTCACTGTACCAATCCTTAGTAGCCGCCATATGTATAGTTGGTACATATGGCATATGGTAGGTTTACAGTTTTTATATTATAACCCAACGAATCCCACAGAACATCCGATGGATTGGAACGTCGACCACAATACGGAAGGCGTCGAGAAGTTCCTAAACTGGGTGAAGGAAATGGGAGGCTGCTTCGTATGCTAACGGCAGCTACCACGGAGGAGGGGCGCCAAGTCCTGGTGATTAAAGTCACAGTCTCCGATGAACCCAAGACAAAGATCTGGATCGAAACTGGTAAGAGAGAGGAGCTTGTTCGTCCTGAATAGCCAATAGAGTTAGCAATAATAATTGTAATTGTGTATATAACATTATAACAATATATGTATATAACAATATGAAATAATAGCTATTTTTTTCCCAATCTCTATCCCGTTGTTTCAGGTATCCATGCTCGTGAATGGATCTCTCCTGCCGTCTCTATGTATATCCTGAACCTGCTGATTACAGACGAGTCTTGGCGAGACCTGCTGAAGAGGACGGAGTGGTACATCGTGCCTGTCGTCAACCCGGACGGCTACCATTACACCTTCACCTCCGAGAGTGCCAGGTCAGTCAACAGTGTACATGATATGCAACACCGTGCAGTGTTCATGCCACACCACCTCGCACAGTGAACACGTCATAGAAGACCCCCTGCAGTTTTACAATACACTGCACATTATTGCCCAGAAGCGTGTGTATCCCAAGTCGTGACTAGTAATGAGATAATATATATAGCAGTTTATAATGGGAAATAATACCAACCTCACGGTTAGTTTCTAAAAAAAATTTCATTGTCATGATTCTAACATTATGGTTTACTCTAGGCTGTGGAGAAAGAATCGCCAGACCCTCCTTGATAGAGGGTGCAAAGGCGTGAGCCTGATCCGTGACTTGGACTTGGAATGGAGCTTTAGCACTACATTCGACCGTGTAGCGAGACTTACAAAGGCGTCACACCCTTCACTGAACCAGAAACCCAAGGTCTCCAAGCAATCATGGAAACAGTGGGTGGCATTGACCTGTTCATAGCTTTCCGAGGCTATGGCCAGTGTATCGTTTATCCTGTGTTGCGGAATGACATTCCTCCAGCAAACATCCATGAACACGAAGTTCTGGCTATGGTATTTGCTCATGCCATGAGCTATACGTCTCGTGGACACATGAAATATGAGATGGGCGAATAAGGACCACTGTACGGTCTAACCTCTGAAGACTTGGCACCCGAGGCACACAATTGGTTCATATATACCATTGATCTCCCTTATAAAGGGAGATATGGACTTCTTCATTCAGAGACTAACATTAGCAGCACTCTGGGAGACCACTGCCGGTATCATGTGCATGGTCCGTCATATTACTAACACGGGTCACTGTACCAATCCTTAGTAGCCGCCATATGTATAGTTGGTACATATGGCATATGGTAGGTTTACAGTTTTTATATTATAACCCAACGAATCCCACAGAACATCCGATGGATTGGAACGTCGACCACAATACGGAAGGCGTCGAGAAGTTCCTAAACTGGGTGAAGGAAATGGGAGGCTGCTTCGTACAGGTGCTAACGGCAGCTACCACGGAGGAGGGGCGCCAAGTCCTGGTGATTAAAGTCACAGTCTCCGATGAACCCAAGACAAAGATCTGGATCGAAACTGGTAAGAGAGAGGAGCTTGTTCGTCCTGAATAGCCAATAGAGTTAGCAATAATAATTGTAATTGTGTATATAACATTATAACAATATATGTATATAACAATATGAAATAATAGCTATTTTTTCCCAATCTCTATCCCGTTGTTTCAGGTATCCATGCTCGTGAATGGATCTCTCCTGCCGTCTCTATGTATATCCTGAACCTGCTGATTACAGACGAGTCTTGGCGAGACCTGCTGAAGAGGACGGAGTGGTACATCGTGCCTGTCGTCAACCCGGACGGCTACCATTACACCTTCACCTCCGAGAGTGCCAGGTCAGTCAACAGTGTACATGATATGCAACACCGTGCAGTGTTCATGCCACACCACCTCGCACAGTGAACACGTCATAGAAGACCCCCTGCAGTTTTACAATACACTGCACATTATTGCCCAGAAGCGTGTGTATCGTCGACTAGTAATGAGATAATATATATAGCAGTTTATAATGGGAAATAATACCAACCTCACGGTTAGTTTCTAAAAAAAATTTCATTGTCATGATTCTAACATTATGGTTTACTCTAGGCTGTGGAGAAAGAATCGCCAGACCCTCCTTGATAGAGGGTGCAAAGGCGTGAGCCTGATCCGTGACTTGGACTTGGAATGGAGCTTTAGCACTACATTCGACCGTGTAGAGACTTACAAAGGCGTCACACCCTTCACTGAACCAGAAACCCAAGGTCTCCAAGCAATCATGGAAACAGTGGGTGGCATTGACCTGTTCATAGCTTTCCGAGGCTATGGCCAGTGTATCGTTTATCCTGTGTTGCGGAATGACATTCCTCCAGCAAACATCCATGAACACGAAGTTCTGGCTATGGTATTTGCTCATGCCATGAGCTATACGTCTCGTGGACACATGAAATATGAGATGGGCGAATAAGGACCACTGTACGGTCTAACCTCTGAAGACTTGGCACCCGAGGCACACAATTGGTTCATATATACCATTGATCTCCCTTATAAAGGGAGATATGGACTTCTTCATTCAGAGACTAACATTAGCAGCACTCTGGGAGACCACTGCCGGTATCATGTGCATGGTCCGTCATATTACTAACACGGGTCACTGTACCAATCCTTAGTAGCCGCCATATGTATAGTTGGTACATATGGCATATGGTAGGTTTACAGTTTTTATATTATAACCCAACGAATCCCACAGAACATCCGATGGATTGGAACGTCGACCACAATACGGAAGGCGTCGAGAAGTTCCTAAACTGGGTGAAGGAAATGGGAGGCTGCTTCGTACAGGTGCTAACGGCAGCTACCACGGAGGAGGGGCGCCAAGTCCTGGTGATTAAAGTCACAGTCTCCGATGAACCCAAGACAAAGATCTGGATCGAAACTGGTAAGAGAGAGGAGCTTGTTCGTCCTGAATAGCCAATAGAGTTAGCAATAATAATTGTAATTGTGTATATAACATTATAACAATATATGTATATAACAATATGAAATAATAGCTATTTTTTCCCAATCTCTATCCCGTTGTTTCAGGTATCCATGCTCGTGAATGGATCTCTCCTGCCGTCTCTATGTATATCCTGAACCTGCTGATTACAGACGAGTCTTGGCGAGACCTGCTGAAGAGGACGGAGTGGTACATCGTGCCTGTCGTCAACCCGGACGGCTACCATTACACCTTCACCTCCGAGAGTGCCAGGTCAGTCAACAGTGTACATGATATGCAACACCGTGCAGTGTTCATGCCACACCACCTCGCACAGTGAACACGTCATAGAAGACCCCCTGCAGTTTTACAATACACTGCACATTATTGCCCAGAAGCGTGTGTATCCCAAGTCGTGACTAGTAATGAGATAATATATATAGCAGTTTATAATGGGAAATAATACCAACCTCACGGTTAGTTTCTAAAAAAAATTTCATTGTCATGATTCTAACATTATGGTTTACTCTAGGCTGTGGAGAAAGAATCGCCAGACCCTCCTTGATAGAGGGTGCAAAGGCGTGAGCCTGATCCGTGACTTGGACTTGGAATGGAGCTTTAGCACTACATTCGACCGTGTAGCGAGACTTACAAAGGCGTCACACCCTTCACTGAACCAGAAACCCAAGGTCTCCAAGCAATCATGGAAACAGTGGGTGGCATTGACCTGTTCATAGCTTTCCGAGGCTATGGCCAGTGTATCGTTTATCCTGTGTTGCGGAATGACATTCCTCCAGCAAACATCCATGAACACGAAGTTCTGGCTATGGTATTTGCTCATGCCATGAGCTATACGTCTCGTGGACACATGAAATATGAGATGGGCGAATAAGGACCACTGTACGGTCTAACCTCTGAAGACTTGGCACCCGAGGCACACAATTGGTTCATATATACCATTGATCTCCCTTATAAAGGGAGATATGGACTTCTTCATTCAGAGACTAACATTAGCAGCACTCTGGGAGACCACTGCCGGTATCATGTGCATGGTCCGTCATATTACTAACACGGGTCACTGTACCAATCCTTAGTAGCCGCCATATGTATAGTTGGTACATATGGCATATGGTAGGTTTACAGTTTTTATATTATAACCCAACGAATCCCACAGAACATCCGATGGATTGGAACGTCGACCACAATACGGAAGGCGTCGAGAAGTTCCTAAACTGGGTGAAGGAAATGGGAGGCTGCTTCGTACAGGTGCTAACGGCAGCTACCACGGAGGAGGGGCGCCAAGTCCTGGTGATTAAAGTCACAGTCTCCGATGAACCCAAGACAAAGATCTGGATCGAAACTGGTAAGAGAGAGGAGCTTGTTCGTCCTGAATAGCCAATAGAGTTAGCAATAATAATTGTAATTGTGTATATAACATTATAACAATATATGTATATAACAATATGAAATAATAGCTATTTTTTCCCAATCTCTATCCCGTTGTTTCAGGTATCCATGCTCGTGAATGGATCTCTCCTGCCGTCTCTATGTATATCCTGAACCTGCTGATTACAGACGAGTCTTGGCGAGACCTGCTGAAGAGGACGGAGTGGTACATCGTGCCTGTCGTCAACCCGGACGGCTACCATTACACCTTCACCTCCGAGAGTGCCAGGTCAGTCAACAGTGTACATGATATGCAACACCGTGCAGTGTTCATGCCACACCACCTCGCACAGTGAACACGTCATAGAAGACCCCCTGCAGTTTTACAATACACTGCACATTATTGCCCAGAAGCGTGTGTATCCCAAGTCGTGACTAGTAATGAGATAATATATATAGCAGTTTATAATGGGAAATAATACCAACCTCACGGTTAGTTTCTAAAAAAAATTTCATTGTCATGATTCTAACATTATGGTTTACTCTAGGCTGTGGAGAAAGAATCGCCAGACCCTCCTTGATAGAGGGTGCAAAGGCGTGAGCCTGATCCGTGACTTGGACTTGGAATGGAGCTTTAGCACTACATTCGACCGTGTAGCGAGACTTACAAAGGCGTCACACCCTTCACTGAACCAGAAACCCAAGGTCTCCAAGCAATCATGGAAACAGTGGGTGGCATTGACCTGTTCATAGCTTTCCGAGGCTATGGCCAGTGTATCGTTTATCCTGTGTTGCGGAATGACATTCCTCCAGCAAACATCCATGAACACGAAGTTCTGGCTATGGTATTTGCTCATGCCATGAGCTATACGTCTCGTGGACACATGAAATATGAGATGGGCGAATAAGGACCACTGTACGGTCTAACCTCTGAAGACTTGGCACCCGAGGCACACAATTGGTTCATATATACCATTGATCTCCCTTATAAAGGGAGATATGGACTTCTTCATTCAGAGACTAACATTAGCAGCACTCTGGGAGACCACTGCCGGTATCATGTGCATGGTCCGTCATATTACTAACACGGGTCACTGTACCAATCCTTAGTAGCCGCCATATGTATAGTTGGTACATATGGCATATGGTAGGTTTACAGTTTTTATATTATAACCCAACGAATCCCACAGAACATCCGATGGATTGGAACGTCGACCACAATACGGAAGGCGTCGAGAAGTTCCTAAACTGGGTGAAGGAAATGGGAGGCTGCTTCGTACAGGTGCTAACGGCAGCTACCACGGAGGAGGGGCGCCAAGTCCTGGTGATTAAAGTCACAGTCTCCGATGAACCCAAGACAAAGATCTGGATCGAAACTGGTAAGAGAGAGGAGCTTGTTCGTCCTGAATAGCCAATAGAGTTAGCAATAATAATTGTAATTGTGTATATAACATTATAACAATATATGTATATAACAATATGAAATAATAGCTATTTTTTCCCAATCTCTATCCCGTTGTTTCAGGTATCCATGCTCGTGAATGGATCTCTCCTGCCGTCTCTATGTATATCCTGAACCTGCTGATTACAGACGAGTCTTGGCGAGACCTGCTGAAGAGGACGGAGTGGTACATCGTGCCTGTCGTCAACCCGGACGGCTACCATTACACCTTCACCTCCGAGAGTGCCAGGTCAGTCAACAGTGTACATGATATGCAACACCGTGCAGTGTTCATGCCACACCACCTCGCACAGTGAACACGTCATAGAAGACCCCCTGCAGTTTTACAATACACTGCACATTATTGCCCAGAAGCGTGTGTATCGTCGTGACTAGTAATGAGATAATATATATAGCAGTTTATAATGGGAAATAATACCAACCTCACGGTTAGTTTCTAAAAAAAATTTCATTGTCATGATTCTAACATTATGGTTTACTCTAGGCTGTGGAGAAAGAATCGCCAGACCCTCCTTGATAGAGGGTGCAAAGGCGTGAGCCTGATCCGTGACTTGGACTTGGAATGGAGCTTTAGCACTACATTCGACCGTGTAGCGAGACTTACAAAGGCGTCACACCCTTCACTGAACCAGAAACCCAAGGTCTCCAAGCAATCATGGAAACAGTGGGTGGCATTGACCTGTTCATAGCTTTCCGAGGCTATGGCCAGTGTATCGTTTATCCTGTGTTGCGGAATGACATTCCTCCAGCAAACATCCATGAACACGAAGTTCTGGCTATGGTATTTGCTCATGCCATGAGCTATACGTCTCGTGGACACATGAAATATGAGATGGGCGAATAAGGACCACTGTACGGTCTAACCTCTGAAGACTTGGCACCCGAGGCACACAATTGGTTCATATATACCATTGATCTCCCTTATAAAGGGAGATATGGACTTCTTCATTCAGAGACTAACATTAGCAGCACTCTGGGAGACCACTGCCGGTATCATGTGCATGGTCCGTCATATTACTAACACGGGTCACTGTACCAATCCTTAGTAGCCGCCATATGTATAGTTGGTACATATGGCATATGGTAGGTTTACAGTTTTTATATTATAACCCAACGAATCCCACAGAACATCCGATGGATTGGAACGTCGACCACAATACGGAAGGCGTCGAGAAGTTCCTAAACTGGGTGAAGGAAATGGGAGGCTGCTTCGTACAGGTGCTAACGGCAGCTACCACGGAGGAGGGGCGCCAAGTCCTGGTGATTAAAGTCACAGTCTCCGATGAACCCAAGACAAAGATCTGGATCGAAACTGGTAAGAGAGAGGAGCTTGTTCGTCCTGAATAGCCAATAGAGTTAGCAATAATAATTGTAATTGTGTATATAACATTATAACAATATATGTATATAACAATATGAAATAATAGCTATTTTTTCCCAATCTCTATCCCGTTGTTTCAGGTATCCATGCTCGTGAATGGATCTCTCCTGCCGTCTCTATGTATATCCTGAACCTGCTGATTACAGACGAGTCTTGGCGAGACCTGCTGAAGAGGACGGAGTGGTACATCGTGCCTGTCGTCAACCCGGACGGCTACCATTACACCTTCACCTCCGAGAGTGCCAGGTCAGTCAACAGTGTACATGATATGCAACACCGTGCAGTGTTCATGCCACACCACCTCGCACAGTGAACACGTCATAGAAGACCCCCTGCAGTTTTACAATACACTGCACATTATTGCCCAGAAGCGTGTGTATCGTGACTAGTAATGAGATAATATATATAGCAGTTTATAATGGGAAATAATACCAACCTCACGGTTAGTTTCTAAAAAAAATTTCATTGTCATGATTCTAACATTATGGTTTAATCTAGGCTGTGGAGAAAGAATCGCCAGACCCTCCTTGATAGAGGGTGCAAAGGCGTGAGCCTGATCCGTGACTTGGACTTGGAATGGAGCTTTAGCACTACATTCGACCGTGTAGCGAGACTTACAAAGGCGTCACACCCTTCACTGAACCAGAAACCCAAGGTCTCCAAGCAATCATGGAAACAGTGGGTGGCATTGACCTGTTCATAGCTTTCCGAGGCTATGGCCAGTGTATCGTTTATCCTGTGTTGCGGAATGACATTCCTCCAGCAAACATCCATGAACACGAAGTTCTGGCTATGGTATTTGCTCATGCCATGAGCTATACGTCTCGTGGACACATGAAATATGAGATGGGCGAATAAGGACCACTGTACGGTCTAACCTCTGAAGACTTGGCACCCGAGGCACACAATTGGTTCATATATACCATTGATCTCCCTTATAAAGGGAGATATGGACTTCTTCATTCAGAGACTAACATTAGCAGCACTCTGGGAGACCACTGCCGGTATCATGTGCATGGTCCGTCATATTACTAACACGGGTCACTGTACCAATCCTTAGTAGCCGCCATATGTATAGTTGGTACATATGGCATATGGTAGGTTTACAGTTTTTATATTATAACCCAACGAATCCCACAGAACATCCGATGGATTGGAACGTCGACCACAATACGGAAGGCGTCGAGAAGTTCCTAAACTGGGTGAAGGAAATGGGAGGCTGCTTCGTACAGGTGCTAACGGCAGCTACCACGGAGGAGGGGCGCCAAGTCCTGGTGATTAAAGTCACAGTCTCCGATGAACCCAAGACAAAGATCTGGATCGAAACTGGTAAGAGAGAGGAGCTTGTTCGTCCTGAATAGCCAATAGAGTTAGCAATAATAATTGTAATTGTGTATATAACATTATAACAATATATGTATATAACAATATGAAATAATAGCTATTTTTTCCCAATCTCTATCCCGTTGTTTCAGGTATCCATGCTCGTGAATGGATCTCTCCTGCCGTCTCTATGTATATCCTGAACCTGCTGATTACAGACGAGTCTTGGCGAGACCTGCTGAAGAGGACGGAGTGGTACATCGTGCCTGTCGTCAACCCGGACGGCTACCATTACACCTTCACCTCCGAGAGTGCCAGGTCAGTCAACAGTGTACATGATATGCAACACCGTGCAGTGTTCATGCCACACACCTCGCACAGTGAACACGTCATAGAAGACCCCCTGCAGTTTTACAATACACTGCACATTATTGCCCAGAAGCGTGTGTATCCCAAGTCGTGACTAGTAATGAGATAATATATATAGCAGTTTATAATGGGAAATAATACCAACCTCACGGTTAGTTTCTAAAAAAAATTTCATTGTCATGATTCTAACATTATGGTTTACTCTAGGCTGTGGAGAAAGAATCGCCAGACCCTCCTTGATAGAGGGTGCAAAGGCGTGAGCCTGATCCGTGACTTGGACTTGGAATGGAGCTTTAGCACTACATTCGACCGTGTAGCGAGACTTACAAAGGCGTCACACCCTTCACTGAACCAGAAACCCAAGGTCTCCAAGCAATCATGGAAACAGTGGGTGGCATTGACCTGTTCATAGCTTTCCGAGGCTATGGCCAGTGTATCGTTTATCCTGTGTTGCGGAATGACATTCCTCCAGCAAACATCCATGAACACGAAGTTCTGGCTATGGTATTTGCTCATGCCATGAGCTATACGTCTCGTGGACACATGAAATATGAGATGGGCGAATAAGGACCACTGTACGGTCTAACCTCTGAAGACTTGGCACCCGAGGCACACAATTGGTTCATATATACCATTGATCTCCCTTATAAAGGGAGATATGGACTTCTTCATTCAGAGACTAACATTAGCAGCACTCTGGGAGACCACTGCCGGTATCATGTGCATGGTCCGTCATATTACTAACACGGGTCACTGTACCAATCCTTAGTAGCCGCCATATGTATAGTTGGTACATATGGCATATGGTAGGTTTACAGTTTTTATATTATAACCCAACGAATCCCACAGAACATCCGATGGATTGGAACGTCGACCACAATACGGAAGGCGTCGAGAAGTTCCTAAACTGGGTGAAGGAAATGGGAGGCTGCTTCGTACAGGTGCTAACGGCAGCCACCACGGAGGAGGGGCGCCAAGTCCTGGTGATTAAAGTCACAGTCTCCGATGAACCCAAGACAAAGATCTGGATCGAAACTGGTAAGAGAGAGGAGCTTGTTCGTCCTGAATAGCCAATAGAGTTAGCAATAATAATTGTAATTGTGTATATAACATTATAACAATATATGTATATAACAATATGAAATAATAGCTATTTTTTTCCCAATCTCTATCCCGTTGTTTCAGGTATCCATGCTCGTGAATGGATCTCTCCTGCCGTCTCTATGTATATCCTGAACCTGCTGATTACAGACGAGTCTTGGCGAGACCTGCTGAAGAGGACGGAGTGGTACATCGTGCCTGTCGTCAACCCGGACGGCTACCATTACACCTTCACCTCCGAGAGTGCCAGGTCAGTCAACAGTGTACATGATATGCAACACCGTGCAGTGTTCATGCCACACCACCTCGCACAGTGAACACGTCATAGAAGACCCCCTGCAGTTTTACAATACACTGCACATTATTGCCCAGAAGCGTGTGTATCCCAAGTCGTGACTAGTAATGAGATAATATATATAGCAGTTTATAATGGGAAATAATACCAACCTCACGGTTAGTTTCTAAAAAAAATTTCATTGTCATGATTCTAACATTATGGTTTACTCTAGGCTGTGGAGAAAGAATCGCCAGACCCTCCTTGATAGAGGGTGCAAAGGCGTGAGCCTGATCCGTGACTTGGACTTGGAATGGAGCTTTAGCACTACATTCGACCGTGTAGCGAGACTTACAAAGGCGTCACACCCTTCACTGAACCAGAAACCCAAGGTCTCCAAGCAATCATGGAAACAGTGGGTGGCATTGACCTGTTCATAGCTTTCCGAGGCTATGGCCAGTGTATCGTTTATCCTGTGTTGCGGAATGACATTCCTCCAGCAAACATCCATGAACACGAAGTTCTGGCTATGGTATTTGCTCATGCCATGAGCTATACGTCTCGTGGACACATGAAATATGAGATGGGCGAATAAGGACCACTGTACGGTCTAACCTCTGAAGACTTGGCACCCGAGGCACACAATTGGTTCATATATACCATTGATCTCCCTTATAAAGGGAGATATGGACTTCTTCATTCAGAGACTAACATTAGCAGCACTCTGGGAGACCACTGCCGGTATCATGTGCATGGTCCGTCATATTACTAACACGGGTCACTGTACCAATCCTTAGTAGCCGCCATATGTATAGTTGGTACATATGGCATATGGTAGGTTTACAGTTTTTATATTATAACCCAACGAATCCCACAGAACATCCGATGGATTGGAACGTCGACCACAATACGGAAGGCGTCGAGAAGTTCCTAAACTGGGTGAAGGAAATGGGAGGCTGCTTCGTACAGGTGCTAACGGCAGCTACCACGGAGGAGGGGCGCCAAGTCCTGGTGATTAAAGTCACAGTCTCCGATGAACCCAAGACAAAGATCTGGATCGAAACTGGTAAGAGAGAGGAGCTTGTTCGTCCTGAATAGCCAATAGAGTTAGCAATAATAATTGTAATTGTGTATATAACATTATAACAATATATGTATATAACAATATGAAATAATAGCTATTTTTTCCCAATCTCTATCCCGTTGTTTCAGGTATCCATGCTCGTGAATGGATCTCTCCTGCCGTCTCTATGTATATCCTGAACCTGCTGATTACAGACGAGTCTTGGCGAGACCTGCTGAAGAGGACGGAGTGGTACATCGTGCCTGTCGTCAACCCGGACGGCTACCATTACACCTTCACCTCCGAGAGTGCCAGGTCAGTCAACAGTGTACATGATATGCAACACCGTGCAGTGTTCATGCCACACCACCTC
Source organism: Procambarus clarkii (assembly GCF_040958095.1). Taxonomy (NCBI): domain Eukaryota; kingdom Metazoa; phylum Arthropoda; class Malacostraca; order Decapoda; family Cambaridae; genus Procambarus; species Procambarus clarkii. The sequence continues at coordinate 37,092,318 of NC_091198.1, forward strand.
GCACAGTGAACACGTCATAGAAGACCCCTGCAGTTTTACAATACACTGCACATTATTGCCCAGAAGCGTGTGTATCGTCGTGACTAGTAATGAGATAATATATATAGCAGTTTATAATGGGAAATAATACCAACCTCACGGTTAGTTTCTAAAAAAAATTTCATTGTCATGATTCTAACATTATGGTTTACTCTAGGCTGTGGAGAAAGAATCGCCAGACCCTCCTTGATAGAGGGTGCAAAGGCGTGAGCCTGATCCGTGACTTGGACTTGGAATGGAGCTTTAGCACTACATTCGACCGTGTAGCGAGACTTACAAAGGCGTCACACCCTTCACTGAACCAGAAACCCAAGGTCTCCAAGCAATCATGGAAACAGTGGGTGGCATTGACCTGTTCATAGCTTTCCGAGGCTATGGCCAGTGTATCGTTTATCCTGTGTTGCGGAATGACATTCCTCCAGCAAACATCCATGAACACGAAGTTCTGGCTATGGTATTTGCTCATGCCATGAGCTATACGTCTCGTGGACACATGAAATATGAGATGGGCGAATAAGGACCACTGTACGGTCTAACCTCTGAAGACTTGGCACCCGAGGCACACAATTGGTTCATATATACCATTGATCTCCCTTATAAAGGGAGATATGGACTTCTTCATTCAGAGACTAACATTAGCAGCACTCTGGGAGACCACTGCCGGTATCATGTGCATGGTCCGTCATATTACTAACACGGGTCACTGTACCAATCCTTAGTAGCCGCCATATGTATAGTTGGTACATATGGCATATGGTAGGTTTACAGTTTTTATATTATAACCCAACGAATCCCACAGAACATCCGATGGATTGGAACGTCGACCACAATACGGAAGGCGTCGAGAAGTTCCTAAACTGGGTGAAGGAAATGGGAGGCTGCTTCGTACAGGTGCTAACGGCAGCTACCACGGAGGGGGCGCCAAGTCCTGGTGATTAAAGTCACAGTCTCCGATGAACCCAAGACAAAGATCTGGATCGAAACTGGTAAGAGAGAGGAGCTTGTTCGTCCTGAATAGCCAATAGAGTTAGCAATAATAATTGTAATTGTGTATATAACAATTATTTTAACAATATATGTATATAACAATATGAAATAATAGCTATTTTTCCCAATCTCTATCCCGTTGTTTCAGGTATCCATGCTCGTGAATGGATCTCTCCTGCCGTCTCTATGTATATCCTGAACCTGCTGATTACAGACGAGTCTTGGCGAGACCTGCTGAAGAGGACGGAGTGGTACATCGTGCCTGTCGTCAACCCGGACGGCTACCATTACACCTTCACCTCCGAGAGTGCCAGGTCAGTCAACAGTGTACATGATATGCAACACCGTGCAGTGTTCATGCCACACCACCTCGCACAGTGAACACGTCATAGAAGACCCCCTGCAGTTTTACAATACACTGCACATTATTGCCCAGAAGCGTGTGTATCCCAAGTCGTGACTAGTAATGAGATAATATATATAGCAGTTTATAATGGGAAATAATACCAACCTCACGGTTAGTTTCTAAAAAAAATTTCATTGTCATGATTCTAACATTATGGTTTACTCTAGGCTGTGGAGAAAGAATCGCCAGACCCTCCTTGATAGAGGGTGCAAAGGCGTGAGCCTGATCCGTGACTTGGACTTGGAATGGAGCTTCACTACATTCGACCGTGTAGCGAGACTTACAAAGGCGTCACACCCTTCACTGAACCAGAAACCCAAGGTCTCCAAGCAATCATGGAAACAGTGGGTGGCATTGACCTGTTCATAGCTTTCCGAGGCTATGGCCAGTGTATCGTTTATCCTGTGTTGCGGAATGACATTCCTCCAGCAAACATCCATGAACACGAAGTTCTGGCTATGGTATTTGCTCATGCCATGAGCTATACGTCTCGTGGACACATGAAATATGAGATGGGCGAATAAGGACCACTGTACGGTCTAACCTCTGAAGACTTGGCACCCGAGGCACACAATTGGTTCATATATACCATTGATCTCCCTTATAAAGGGAGATATGGACTTCTTCATTCAGAGACTAACATTAGCAGCACTCTGGGAGACCACTGCCGGTATCATGTGCATGGTCCGTCATATTACTAACACGGGTCACTGTACCAATCCTTAGTAGCCGCCATATGTATAGTTGGTACATATGGCATATGGTAGGTTTACAGTTTTTATATTATAACCCAACGAATCCCACAGAACATCCGATGGATTGGAACGTCGACCACAATACGGAAGGCGTCGAGAAGTTCCTAAACTGGGTGAAGGAAATGGGAGGCTGCTTCGTGCAGGTGCTAACGGCAGCCCACGGAGGAGGGGCGCCAAGTCCTGGTGATTAAAGTCACAGTCTCCGATGAACCCAAGACAAAGATCTGGATCGAAACTGGTAAGAGAGAGGAGCTTGTTCGTCCTGAATAGCCAATAGAGTTAGCAATAATAATTGTAATTGTGTATATAACAATTATTATAACAATATATGTATATAACAATATGAAATAATAGCTATTTTTTCCCAATCTCTATCCCGTTGTTTCAGGTATCCATGCTCGTGAATGGATCTCTCCTGCCGTCTCTATGTATATCCTGAACCTGCTGATTACAGACGAGTCTTGGCGAGACCTGCTGAAGAGGACGGAGTGGTACATCGTGCCTGTCGTCAACCCGGACGGCTACATTACACCTTCACCTCCGAGAGTGCCAGGTCAGTCAACAGTGTACATGATATGCAACACCGTGCAGTGTTCATGCCACACCACCTCGCACAGTGAACACGTCATAGAAGACCCCCTGCAGTTTTACAATACACTGCACATTATTGCCCAGAAGCGTGTGTATCCCAAGTCGTGACTAGTAATGAGATAATATATTAGCAGTTTATAATGGGAAATAATACCAACCTCACGGTTAGTTTCTAAAAAAAATTTCATTGTCATGATTCTAACATTATGGTTTACTCTAGGCTGTGGAGAAAGAATCGCCAGACCCTCCTTGATAGAGGGTGCAAAGGCGTGAGCCTGATCCGTGACTTGGACTTGGAATGGAGCTTTAGCACTACATTCGACCGTGTAGCGAGACTTACAAAGGCGTCACACCCTTCACTGAACCAGAAACCCAAGGTCTCCAAGCAATCATGGAAACAGTGGGTGGCATTGACCTGTTCATAGCTTTCCGAGGCTATGGCCAGTGTATCGTTTATCCTGTGTTGCGGAATGACATTCCTCCAGCAAACATCCATGAACACGAAGTTCTGGCTATGGTATTTGCTCATGCCATGAGCTATACGTCTCGTGGACACATGAAATATGAGATGGGCGAATAAGGACCACTGTACGGTCTAACCTCTGAAGACTTGGCACCCGAGGCACACAATTGGTTCATATATACCATTGATCTCCCTTATAAAGGGAGATATGGACTTCTTCATTCAGAGACTAACATTAGCAGCACTCTGGGAGACCACTGCCGGTATCATGTGCATGGTCCGTCATATTACTAACACGGGTCACTGTACCAATCCTTAGTAGCCGCCATATGTATAGTTGGTACATATGGCATATGGTAGGTTTACAGTTTTTATATTATAACCCAACGAATCCCACAGAACATCCGATGGATTGGAACGTCGACCACAATACGGAAGGCGTCGAGAAGTTCCTAAACTGGGTGAAGGAAATGGGAGGCT
>NC_091198.1:37096538-37136538 GCF_040958095.1 Procambarus clarkii
CTGAGAAGTGCGTTCTGGCTATTAGGTACGACATATATATATATATATATATATATATATATATATATATATATATATATATATATATATATATATATATATATATATAATTAGTGTAATATATAAGAATGTAGTGTAATAGTATATATATTATATATTATATATATATATATATATATATATAAATAATATATTTATATATAAATAATATATTTATATATAAATAATATATTTATATATAAATAATATATTTATATATAAATAATATATTTATATATAAATAATATATTTATATATAAATAATATATTTAATATAAATAATATATTTATATATAAATAATATATTTATAAATAATATATATATAAATAATATATATATATATAAATAATATATATATATAAATAATATATATATATAAATAATATATATATATATAAATAATATATATATGATAACCATCTTTGTAACAAAGTTCAAATAAAGCAAATATATATGTGTACATACAAAAGAATGGGGGTGGTAGAAGATAATATTAGTGTTTAGTGAGAAACCACAAGGTCTCCTCTGAATACTTTTTATTTTCTTCTCCGAGGCTATGGGTCCCCACATTGGCACCAGAGGTCTTCCTCACAAAATTTTTATATAATATATATATATATAAATAATATATATATAAAGGTAAAACTAGCTAGTTATACGTAGATATATGATAACTAACCCTACCAAACCTAACCAATATATATATATATATATATATATATATATATATATATATATATATATATATATGTTTCATTGAATATAACCGCATATTCTGTATTTATTATTTTCTGGTTTAGGGCTTCTATCCCTCTAACTATTTTCTTAGCATCAGGGCTTAATTGGAATAGGAGTTCTCCAAAACTCATTTTCGTACTTTTAAGGTGAAGAAAAGAAGTGATTTACTATAGAGTTTATTACACTTATTTGTATAATTTGCACGACGTTTCGAACCTCCATGGTTCATTCTCAAGTGAACAGATCTTACAATACTAGTTGATTTTATACCCGCATTAGGTCAGGTGATAATACAATGAAGGTGAAAAACATGGGGGGATACATAAGGGATAAACATAGGGGCTGCAGAAGGCTTATTGGCCCATACGAGGCATCTCCTATCTAAACACAAAGATTAATCCAGTGTAATTGGCCTGTTATGTTGGACATTGTCTTCTGTGTTGGCATCGATATGTTCTTGTCTTGTCCTTACTCTCATGGTGGGTAGAGTAAATAGTTCCGTGATTTGGGTGTTCATGGTAGGTCGCTCTATTCTTATGTGAATTGCCTCAAGAATTTGTAATCTTCTTGAATCTTGGGTTTTGTCTATTATGCAAGTATTCTTGTTCAACATTTCTCTTGTTAGAGTAATGTCATGGGCTTGTCTCATGTGATTCCTAGGGGCTCCAGATTGAAGATGGCATGTCAAACGCCTCGTCAGCTTGGTCGACGTCATACCTATGTACTTACATTGAAGGTTACATCCTTCGTGGGGGCAAGTGTACATGTATACAACGCTTGACTGCTGTAGAGGGTTCTCCGTCGGCTTCGGGCTGTTTTTGATAAGGAGTTCGGAAGTCTTCTTGGTTTTGTAGAATATTATCAGGTTTATTATCATTCCTATGGTTGTGTCGACCATAGGAATGATACTGGACAGAGTATACAGAGACGAGAGCACCCCCAAATTAGACATACCTGAGCCACACTTGAAAAGTCTTCTCGAAGCATGTACAAAGGAAGCCCCTTTCATCAGTCCACAAGGAGACATGTATTTACAAATAGACGGAGTAGCAATGGGCTCCCCCTTAGGAGTTTTATTTGCTAATTTTTATATGGGAACCATCGAAGATAGGGTCTTCAGTAGCAGACAAAAACCAACTGTATACTGCCGTTATGTAGATGACATATTCGTAATAGTAAAAGACTCAGATGAACTAATTGACCTAAAAAGACACCTAGAGAGAGTCAGTACTCCGATTTACACATGAAAATAGTGAAAATAACAGTCTGCCATTCTTGGATGTACTAATAACAAAAACAGGAACCTCTTTAAGCACCAGCGTATATACCAAGCCCACCAACATAGGATTATGCCTTAACGGTAGAAGTGAGTGCCCCCAAAGATACAAAGCCAGTGTTCTCAATGCTTATATTCGTCGAGCGCTTACCCACTGCTCTGAATGGAGCAACGTGAGTAGAGAGTTTGAAAGAGTAACTCAGGTATTGGTGAACAACGGATATAGCAACGCGGAAATAAACGCTGCTATAAGTAGACACTTGGACCGTTGGTATAATTCAGAACCTAGAACAGAAACCACAACACCCCCAATAAAATTATATTACAAATCAACCATGCACAGTGAACATATAAAAGAGGAAAGAATAATGAAAGAAATAATCCGTAACGGAGTAAAAAGCACTACTCCTAACCAAAACATAAACCTGATAATATTCTACAAAACCAAGAAGACTTCCGAACTCCTTATCAAAAACAGCCCGAAGCCGACGGAGAACCCTCTACAGCAGTCAAGCGTTGTATACATGTACACTTGCCCCCACGAAGGATGTAACCTTCAATGTAAGTACATAGGTATGACGTCGACCAAGCTGACGAGGCGTTTGACATGCCATCTTCAATCTGGTGCCCCTAGGAATCACATGAGACAAGCCCATGACATTACTCTAACAAGAGAAATGTTGAACAAGAATACTTGCATAATAGACAAAACCCAAGATTCAAGAAGATTACAAATTCTTGAGGCAATTCACATAAGAATAGAGCGACCTACCATGAACACCCAAATCACGGAACTATTTACTCTACCCACCATGAGAGTAAGGACAAGACAAGAACATATCGATGCCAACACAGAAGACAATGTCCAACATAACAGGCCAATTACACTGGATTAATCTTTGTGTTTAGATAGGAGATGCCTCGTATGGGCCAATAAGCCTTCTGCAGCCCCTATGTTTATCCCTTATGTATCCCCCCATATTTTTCACCTTCATTGTATTTTCACCTGACCTAATGCGGGTATAAAATCAACTAGTATTGTAAGATCTGTTCACTTGAGAATGAACCATGGAGGTTCGAAACGTCGTGCAAATTATACAAATAAGTGTAATACACTCTATAGTAAATCACTTCTTTTCTTCACCTTAAAAGTACGAAAATGAGTTTTGGAGAACTCCTATTCCAATTAAGCCCTGATGCTAAGAAAATAGTTAGAGGGATAGAAGCCCTAAACCAGAAAATAATAAATACAGAATATGCGGTCATATTCAATGAAACATGTTTGAAAGAAAACCTGCTGCCAGTATACACCAATATATATATATATATATATATATATATATATATATATATATATATATATATATATATATATATATATATATATACATATATATATATATATATATATATATATATATATATATATATATATATATATATATTATAATATACATACACACATATATATATAGGTTATATATAGGAATCTATATGTGTCTATATATAGACACATATAGATTCTTCTATATAGACATTAGCCATTTTCAGTATTCGTCATATCCAAGTCTGCTGTGTGATGCACATGTCTTCTTGCTTCACCACCCTGTAATGAAATATTGTTTGTTACTAATTGTTTTCAATAATACATTATTTTATTATATAATATTTAATTTATTAATTAAAAACCGTTTCCATATTATAGAAAAAAAAACTAAAACAAGAATCTATATAAACTATAGAATAGAATAGAATAGAATAATAGAATAGAATCTATATATCATATATATATTTATAAAAATAAATATATATAAATATATATATATATATATATATATATATATATATATATATATATATATATATATATATATATATATATATATATATTTATATATATGTGTGTATATCACGAAAATAAACACGTGATTAAGAATGTGACAATGTCAGACCACGGAGGAAGAATGAAACAGGAATTTCCTTAAGTACTTTCGTATATTAAATACATTTTCAGAAGGACCTTCTGAAGATGTATTTAATATACAAAAGTACTTAAGGAAATTCCTGTTTCATTCTTCCTCCGTGGTCTGACATTGTCATATTTATATATATATATATATATATATATATATATATATATATATATATATATATATATATATATATATATATATATATATTATTATATCCTGCATTATTCCAGCCCATTATTAGAGATAGTAGCCACCTCTTATTTTGGTTTTCTTTCATTATTAGTGCTCAGAAAATTAAATATATCTACATATTTAGTCAAAATCAGTTACATTATTTTATCTTATTCATAGCATAAATGTTCTCAAAGATTACTAAAAAGAAATTGAATTAGACTACAGCAAATTGGCAAACTTTACCTTGTATCTGTTTCCACCGAGTTTGTTTGGGGCGTTCTTCAACATATCAGCAATACTTGTCTCAACATCTCTTTCAGTTGCATTAGTGTGGGTGTTGATACAGGCTTCTGGAAATTTATAAGAATTAATTAATATATATAATTATAATTCACTTTGCCATTCCCCATTCCACAGTCCTCTCGTCCTTCCCACTTCCCCGTCCCCACATCATCCCCACTATTCCCACTTCCCTGTCCCATCGTCCTCCTTACCATTTTCCCCTCCCCTGTCCTTCTTCCTCCCCCACCATCTCCCATTCACCTGTCCCTTTGTCCTCCCCAGCATTCCCCTGTCCCCACCATCCCCAACTCCCCAGTCCCCTCGTCCTCCCCACCATTACCCTCTCCTCTGTCCCCTCGTCTTCCCCACCATCCCCCCCTCTCGTCCTCCCCACCATTCCAAACTACCTCATCCGATGCATTCTATAATGGTCTGATGCTTCCATCAGAAAATTGGGAACATCAAATGATCTGATATTCCCATCAGTGAAAAATAAGAACAGCTAAAAAAACGAAATGAAAAAAATAAAAAAATAAACTATACTCATGAAATGAACAGTATGGTAAACAACACAGCTCAATTTCAATGCAATGTCACACAAAATTATTAAATTGAAATGAAAATAAATTGAAATCTATGAAAATTCAAATTATCAATGCAATCGGAAATATTGAAATAATATCGCAACATAATATAGTGTGGGTTGCTCTTACGTGCAACAGACGGTGCTGTTTTTCAAAAAAGGCATGGTTTTACCTGTCACAAGTGTGGCATCTATACTTATACTCACGAAATGAACGGTATGGTAAACAACATAGCTCAATTGCAATGCAATGTCACAATAACATTTAATAACAATAATAACAATAACATTTAAATATACTTTAAGATATAATCTAGAAGAAAATAAGAACATTGAAACGGTTCATGAACTCGATTTCAATAAAGGACACTATGGGGAACTTTGAAAAACAGTTAATGAGTATAATTAGACAGACTTGTTGCTAGGCAGAGGAGTAAATAATGAGATATATGGCAAATTTTGCAAAATATACGGCACACAAACATTCATACCCAAACAAAGCAAAATGCTAGGTAAGAACAAAGCAGTTGGCCCGTAGGGGAAAGGAGATACCCACAAGACTGGAATACAAGTCATTAACAAGCACACAAGTACTACACCACACAACAACCGCACTACTACCAGAACTGGACGAATCACTACCAAAACAACACATTGCACATCACTACCAAAACAACACAACACAACACAAGCATTGGCAAAGAATTATAGACCAGTTGCACTAACATCCCACATAATAAAATTATTTGAGAGTGATCAGGAGTCAGGTTACTAGTTTTATAGAGACCAATGACCTCCACAATCCAGGCCAACAAGGATTTAGAGCAGGAAGATATTGAAATACCTCTTACAGCTATCTCTCATGTCCTCTACTTGTACAGTACAGCTACTTGACCATTACGACAAAATCACTGAGATATGAGATAATGATGACACTAACCTCATCTACTCAGACTCCAACCCACTCATATTAAATAATGATGTAAACAATAAATTAAAAAAAAATCCACTTATTAATGTCAACCAACAAACTCCCACTAAACATAGAAAGGACCTACAACATCTTACTTGGGAGCAAATCAACAAATGCAATTCATCTACAGTTACACAATGTTAACATCAGAAATAAAAAAGATGGTAAGTTCCTTGGTCTATACTTAGATCTGCCCGAAACGCTATGAGTGCTAGTTGCTTTACAAGAATGTATAACTTCAAGTCATTGTACTCTCCCCCAATGTACCTTCTTGTATATAAAGAAAAAATTAATAAATAAACAAACACATAATAAATCAATACTTACTAAATTTTGTCTATTATGTAGCAAAGAAGCAGGTCTACGGAAGGCTTTTCTGTTGAGTTCGAAGCCCAGATTACTCGTGGTCTCTGAAATAAGTTAAGATTATAAGTATAAAATTTATAAAACCAAATAATAAATCCGGTATTGCTCAATTTCAGATGCAGACGTACTGAATGATATATCAGACTGTCAGCATGGTATTCGATCTGGAAGGTCCAGTGTAACGAATTTACTCAGTTTCTATGATCGAGCCACAGAGATCTATAAAGAATTCTGATCAAAAAAGAGATCTAGGGGTGGTTTTAGATAGAAAACTATAACCTGAGGATCATATTAAGAACATTCTGCGAGGGGCCTATGCTACACTTTTTAACTTTAGAATTGCTTTTAAATACATAGGTCAAAAAGTTTTAAAAGTTTTAAAAGTTTTTTAAACCTCTCGTGTATCATGAGTGTGTTAAAGCTTCAGATGGTGCATTCAGATGATGAATATTACCTAGTTCCTTCATCTGGGAAGAATGAACACATATTGGTGCATTCGGATGATAAAAACTAACTACTGTAGTTCAATTGATCAACAGACTGTATATCATATGCAGACTGTATGTGGATCTGCGGGCCACTCCAAACAACAGCCTGGTGGACCAAGCTCCACCAGGCCTAAAGCACAAAGTGATATAGATGTGATAGAGAAACTAGGTCAAATGGAGGAGTAGGTCTGTATATTAAACAGCACCTGACGTGCACAGAGCTACTAAACTCAATGTGGTGGTAGAGTGGTGGGGGGGGGGGGGGAAACATTGCAGAAAAAAACAAAAATACAATTTGGTCAACAAAACAGCATTGTTTAAAATAGAAGACATGGGTTGACATTTTGGGGGTAAGGTAGGTTACATTGAGTTAATTAGTTAGTACTTAGTTTTTATCTTAAACTGGTTGGGAGAGGTACAGTGTTGCTGTGCTGGTGAAAGAACACCTAAAGGTAAATTAAATAATGATTGCGAATCCACAAGAAGTTGACATAATAGCGCTAGAGATCTGCAATCAGGATGTTAAACTTTCCTTAAAGAATTTGACAAACACTTGCTGATAGGACATGAAGTAAATGAAATGTATGTCAAGTTTTATGAAATATATGATAAAAGCACAACAAAATTTGTACCAAAGGAGAGATGCAGAACTAGGAAAAGGGGTTTGTTCAACAGAAATTGCGAGAGGGCCTGAGACCCAAACACACAAATGGAATCAATATATAGCAAGAGGCCAAACCCCCAAACATACAAGCGATGCAAAGATGCGAGAAACAGCAGCAGCATTAAGGAGAGGGACTTAAGGACCATAAATAAAGTGTGAAAATAAACTCGAGTAAATTTTTTTAACTACTCTCGACAGTGAAGAAAAACAAATATTCAGACGATTTGTGTTAGAATCATTAATCTTACACTTTCGGTCATATTCAACAACACAAATACATACACACACATTCCTGTTGCTGTAGCAAGTGAAGAATTACACACACAGATCACAATAACGTGATGCATCAAATGAACAAATCCACAAGGGCCGTGACGAGGATTCGAACCTGCGTCCGGGAGCATCCCAGACACTGCCTTAATCGACTGAGCTACAACAGGGTAAAAGGGTTGACACCGAAGTTCTACTGAACTTACTAGATCCCATAGCCTCTCCGAGGCACAAACCAGGCTTTTACACAACCCCCCCCCCCTGCACCCGAGCTATGTCAACAGGCCGTTCTCCCTCTTCGCCCTTACATCATCACACACAGATCACAATAACGTGACGCATCAAATGAACAAATCCACAAGGGCCGTGATGAGGATTCAAACCTGTGTCCAGGAGCATCCCAGACACTGCCTTAATCGACTGAGCTATGACAGGGTAAAAGGGTTGAAACCAAACTTCTACTGAACTTCCTGGATCCTTTTACCCTGTTGTAGCTCAGTCGATTTAGGCAGTGTCTGGGATGCTCCCGGACGCAGGTTCAAATCCTCGTCACGGCCCTTGTGGATTTGTTCATTTGATGCATCACGTTATTGTGATCTCTGTGTGTGATGATGTAAGGGCGAAGAGAAAGAACGACCTGTTGACATAGCTCGGGTGCAGGGGGAGGGTTGTGTACAAGCCTGGTTTGTGCCTCGGAGAGGCTATGGGATCCAGTAAGATCGTCCTTCCTTTCCTCCCTAGAATCTGGATGTAGCAGGTGCTCAATTGTCAAAAGTGAAAAAAATTTGGTTTGTCTTCTGAATGCACTATATCGGTAAATTTTTACAAGATCTATTATTCTAATAAGGGTTTGATAAAATACAGTAAACTGCCTACTGGTTTTTGGTTGCCAGTTTCCTCAAGTTAATTTCCGTGATTTACACACAAATTTATATACATACAAATACATATACACACATATATAATATATATATATATATATATATATATATATATATATATATATATATATATATATATATATATATATATATATATATATATATATATAAAAACAAGTAAATGTAAATAATTTTACCTTGCACCTAGATCCACCAAGCCTGTACGGCGCGCGTTTCAGTACTTCGGAAATCTAGAACTAGCTAGAATCTCTAATCTGCAATGAAACAATACATATTATTGCACTTACCAAAACATGGATGAATGTAGAAAATACAGAACTATTAGCTGAATATCAAATAAATGGATTTAATCTATTTCACACAGATAGATATATTAGATATTATATTATATTCCTTTCCTCCCTAGAATCTGGATGTAGCAGGTGCTCAATTGTCAAAAGTGAAAAATTTGGTTTATTTAACATACACGCCATAGACCGGCTTGGGAAAAAAAAGTTCGTAAAACCCAGAAGCCATAGACCGGCTTGGGAAAAAAAAGTTCGTAAAACCCAGGGGCCATAGACCGGCTATGAAAGAAAATTTGAGAAAACCCTGGGGCCATAGAACGGCTATTTAATCCCCTTGAACGGATAATCATCTGTATCAAACCTTATTACAGGTAAAACCAGTAGGCAGTCTACTGTATTTTATCAAACCCTTATTAGAATAATAGATCTCGTAATAATTTTGCAAAAATAGTGGCATTTACTATTTTTAAAAGATTATTAAAAAATTTACTGATATGGTGCATTCGGAAGACAAACCCAATTTTTCACTTTTGACAATTGAGCACCTGCTACATCCAGATTCTAGGGAGGAAAGGAAGGACGATCTTACTGGATCCCATAGCCTCTCCGAGGCACAAACCAGGCTTTTACACAACCCACCCACCCCTGCACCCGAGCTCAATTGTCAAAAGTGAAAAATTGGGTTTGTCTTCCGAATGCACCATATCAGTAAATTTTTTAATAATCTTTTAAAAATAGTAAATGCCACTATTTTTGCAAAATTATTACGAGATCTATTATTCTATAGAATAATGCATATAAATGCATATATGCATATAAATACAAAACAAGTAAATGTAAATAATTTTACCTTGCACCTAGATCCACCAAGCCTGTATGGCACGCGTTTCAGTACTTCGGAAATCTAGAACTATCTTGAATCTCTAATCTGCAATGAAACAATACATATTATTGCACTTACCAAAACATGGATGAATGTAGAAAATACAGAACTATTAGCTGAATATCGAATAAATGGATTTAATCTATTTCACACAGATAGATGTATTAGATATTATATTATATTCCTTTCCTCCCTAGAATCTGGATGTAGCAGGTGCTCAATTGTCAAAAGTGAAAAATTTGGTTTATTTAACATACACGCCATAGACCGGCTTGGGAAGAAAAGTTCGTAAAACCCAGGGGCCATAGACCGGCTATGAAAGAAAATTTGAGAAAACCCTGGGGCCATAGAACGGCTATTTAATCCCCTTGAACGGACCTGTGCATGGACCACTGAGGCATCGAAAATAAACACGGGCCATAGACCGGCTTGGGATTAAAAAGCTAGGTTAGGCTAGGTAAAAGCTAGGTAAAAAAGAAAGGAGCTAGGTTAGACTATGTATGTTTAAATCTCTGATTTAAACAGAGCCAGTGTTCAGTCAAATAACTGAATTTATCAAATCTTATCCTTGTATAATATACAAGCTGATGTGAGATCCCTGTCTACAGATGGACTGGAACTTCTATCAACTAATCCATACATCAAACCTGTCCCTTACAGCCCACAATCTATCATTAGGAAAACCATGTGAGAAATCTTTAAGGAATTCTGATAAAGAAAGAGATCTAGGGGTGGTTCTAAATAGAAAACTATCACCTGAGGACCACATAAAGAACATTGTGTGAGGAGCCTATGCCATGCATTCCAACTTCGGTATTGCTTTTAAATACATGGATGGCGAAATACTGAAGAAATTGTTCACCACTTTTGCTAGTCCAAAGCTAGAATATGCAGCAGTTGTGGGGTGCACATATTGGGGTGCCGTCACATTTAAACCAACCAAGCCCACAAATACGTCAACATGGACCAGCATTACACAGTCTAACATACTCTGTCAGATGTAACAACTAAATTTGTGAATTCAAGACCTAATCTATTGCATAATACAGTGTTAGTACGAGAAAAACATTACTTACATTCGAAGCCGTGTTTTAAAATGGTGGCGGTCTTGTTGTACTGACGCTCCAAACTGTGTGTTCGTTTGCGTATGATGAACGTGTGACAATTTACTACAACAATTATTTAATTATTCTTATTCTTTATTTTACTATTTTTAGGGTACATGAAATTTCCAACTTATTTGCACACAATAATATAATTGCATTGTCATAACCTTTATATATTACGGCAAATACGATGACATGAACGAAGTCAAAGTGAAGTTGAAGTCAAAGTCATTCGCCGAACGTATTAGTCATTTTTTTTCTCCCAAACGATAGGGGATAACAAATCCACAGAGCATATAAGTGTACAGTAAAGTCAATTTTATTCAGGAAAGTACATACATAGTTGATTTACAAACATAATGTTGGATTTATAGATAGAGCTAGTGCATACAATACCTAAAGCCAATATAGTAGGCATATAGCATTTCAGGCAACCGGGCAGTATATATGGACCCCTTACTCAAATCTCTGAATATGTTAGATATTAAATCCCTGCACATACTCTCATGTGTATTTTATATATATAAAACGCTGCACTGTAATGTCAATCCTGACCCTAAAAGCTTCCTAGAAGGTTGTAACAGATCCCATGAGCACCACACCAGAAACAAATACCTGTAGGTGTGTACTGGTGCCTTATAGTGTGTACTCGTACCTTATGGTGTGTACTGGGGCCTTATGGTGTATACTGGTGCTTTATGGTGTGTACTGGTGCCTTATGGTGTGTTCTAGTGCCTTATGGTGCGTACTGGTGCCGTATGGAGTGTACTGGTGCCTTATGGTGTGTACTGGTGCATTATTGTGTGTACTGGTGCCTTATTGTGTACTGGTGCCTTATGGTGTGTACTGGTGCATTATGGTGTATACTGGTGCATTATGGTGTGTACTGGTGCATTATGGTGTGTACTGGTGCCTTATGGTGTGTGTTCTGGTGCCTTATGGTGTGTACTGGTGCCATATGATGTGTACTGGTGCATTATGGTGTGTACTGGTGCCTTATGGTGTGTACTGGTGCCTTATGGCGTGTACTGGTGCCTTATAGTGTGTACTGGTGCATTATGGTGTGTACTGGTGCCTTATGGTGTGTACTTGTACCTTATTGTGTATACTGGTGCCTTATGGTGTGTACTGGTTCCTTATGGTGTGTACTGGGGCTTTATTGTGTGTACTGGTGCTTTATGGTGTGTACTGGTGCCTTATGGTGTGTTCTGGTGCCGTATGGTGCGTACTGGTGCCTTATGGTGTGTACTGGTGTCTTATGGTGTGTAATGGTGCCTTATGGTGTGTACTGGTGCCTTATGGTATATACTGGTGCCTTATAGTGTGTACTGGTTCCTTATGGTGTGTACTTGGGCCTTATAATGTGTACTGGTGCTTTATGGTGTGTACTGGTGCCTTATGGTGTGTTCTAGTGCCTTATGGTATGTACTGGTGCCTTATGGTTTGTACTGGTGTCTTATGGTGTGTTCTGGTGCCTTATGGTGTGTACTGGTGCCTTATGGTATGTACTAGTACCTTATGGTGTGTACTGGTACCTTTTGGTGTGTACTGGTGCCTTATGGTGTGTACTGGTGCCTTATGGTGTGTACTGGTGCCGTATGGTGTGTACTGGTGCCTTATGGTGTGTACTGGTGCCGTATGGTGTGTACTGGTGCCTTATGGTGTGTACTGGTGCCTTATGGTATGTACTGGTGCCTTATGGTGTGTACTGGTGCCTTATGGTGTGTTCTGGTGCCTTATGGTGTGTGTTCTGGTGCCTTATGGCGTGTACTGGTGCCTTATAGTGTGTACTGGTACCTTATTGTGTGTACTGGTGCATTATGGTGTGTACTGCACACTTTAGTGCGCGCGGCACTAGCTGGAAAAACAAGGGGGTTGTGCGTGCGGCGTTCTGGGCGCTCAAGCGTAAACACAAAAAAGTTTATAATCTTTTCACGCTCCTAACGTCAATTCTCGAGCTACGTTTTTCATTTTGGTATCAATGCGTTGGCAATAAAATTCTCTACACTATCATATGCATAAAATGTCACCGAAGCATTTGGTATCCCACCACGAAGTAAATAAACACGAAGATGACTTGCCGTGACACCCAAACAGGAAGTAAATGTTCATACTCTTTCGTTTGTTGCCAGGCTCACAGTCATCCTACAGCGCTCATTTTGATATCACTGAACTCACAATAAAATTCCCCACCCAGACATATGCCTATCAATGTCTAATTATGGTATCGGGTGACCCGCACGAGTGTGGGAACTGGGCGAAGCGTTAGCCGTGATTTCAGCAGGGACGACACTGGTGTGATGCAGCTCTTTGAATGTTTATACTTATTTCACTGTCCTGACATTATTTCTGGAGCTACGTATTTCATTTTTATAGCAATGTGTTCGCAATAGAAAGTTCTATAAGAACATGGGTAGAGTTGGCCAACACAGCGTCAAATAAATTTGCGGCGAATAAAATCTTACGCGTGTTTGTACCCGTGAGCGTCAAAAGTTTTTACTTTGCTCATGTTTTTCAAGTTTATACTTGTTTCACACCGTTTTTTTTTTTGTATAGTGTTCGGAATAAAATTCCCCACAGGATGGGTATGGGGCTCCAACCACCCATAGAATGGGTATGGGGCTCTAACCACCCATAGAATGGGTATGGGGCTCCAACTACAAATAAAATGGGTATAGGGTCCAATAACACCCACTGGATGTGTATTGCGTCCATTGCCGCGCGTCAAGCTCGAAAACCGCAGCATTCATCTCAGAACCATGCCTATTTCACACAGATTCCTTAATAAACGTAAGAGTTTTATATGTCACAAGAAAGATATAAATATAAGCTTCATTCTAAATACCTTACCATGGGCATATTTAAATTTAAAGCGAAGATACGTGTACTTTTATAATAGCCGAGCTTTAACCCCGGACAGATTGATCGACCGAGCAACTCTCTCTCAGAACAATGTTTATTTCACGTGAATTCGTTAATAAACATATATGTTTTATATGTCTCAAGAAAGGCAGACATATAAGCTTCACTTTAAACACTTTACCATGGACATATTTAAAGTTCTAATGAAGATACATGTATTTTAAAAATTACGGAGCTCCCACCCCGTACAGACTGAACGACAGAGCAACTCTCTCAGATCAATGTTTATTTCACGTAAATTCGTTAATAAACACAAATGTTTTATGTCTTAAGCAAGATAGAAATAAGAGCTTCATTTTAAATACATTATAATAGACATATTTATAGCTCAAGTGAAGATACATATGTTTTTATAGTAGCGCTCAGTAGCTTGTCGGGCATGGAGTGCAGACGCCTACGCACTTGCCGATATATTGTATAATTAACAAAGATACGCTAATAAAGCCTAAAATCTTATATGCCTCCAGAAAGATCGAGATATGAACATTATTATGATTTCACCAAATGAAATATATCATGTTCGAGAACAAAGATATATCAATTTTAAATTAAGTTTCGACTCTTGCTGGGGCGAGAGAGAGGGAGCGACTCTCGCCCCATCTATTGGAGATTCTGTCCACTAAAGACCCAAAGCAACTCAAACCCTCCTAGCATTATTTAAGTAATGAAGTAATATGGTATATTTACTATAATGTGGGTGCTGAATGCAGAACATGAGAAAACATATATTTACTCCAAACTAATATAATTTCATTATGAAATAAGTAAATAAGTAGCATCAAAGGAAGTCGACAGTCCAAGCGTCAATGTTGTGGAGCGACTTATCCAAGATATATCGTTGTTTGGAAAGTGTTTGTTGGCATATCCAGTTGTCGCACTTCTCTGCACAAATTATCACAAATTTAAATTATAATGTTAACAAGTAGAATACGTATTTTTAATAAAATCTAACATAACTAGCCAGAAAACATTTAACATTTATTAAAAAAATATATGTTTGGAAGTTAAATCGACTTCATAGGACAATTGTTTTGTTATATCAACCAATATATCTTTGTTATATTGTTTTTGTTATATCAACCAATCCTTGTAAAAATTTATTGTATGTATGTACCTTACCTAAATAAAATTGTATTGTATTGTATTGTATATATACTCGTTATTCGTTGACATGCGTTCGCTACTTAAACTACCATGTACTGTACTTATGTAAAATCTCCCATGTCTCTTCGCTCATCTCACCGAACCCTACAGGCTCTTTGATATATTGTTTAATTAATTGAGCTTCACAAATAAAGCTTATAATTGTATATGTTATCAAAAAGGCAGAGCTTATTTTAGTTCATTTATTATGCACCCCATACCCATCCTATGAGCGATAGTGGAGTGTTACAGAGGCACATAATGGGCTCAGGGACTGAGCCCCACAATTCATATAGCCAAGGAAGTTATAATCTTGATAAGCTAGTTACAAAAGTCAATGCACATTGTCACATCAACAATGGGCTCGAGTCCGACCACAAGTACAGTTTATAATTTAAGCAACTGACATATATGGAGGGCTAGTGTCACAATTGATATGTTTATCCTACACATAACCCCCTCTCCCCCATCCAATGGGCAGCGGTGGATAGGTTACAATCAAGTCGTTTTTTGCGTTTTATTCAGAGATTAGATCTTATTGGGTGAGGAAAGATATTCATATT
This sequence comes from Procambarus clarkii, assembly GCF_040958095.1. Taxonomy (NCBI): domain Eukaryota; kingdom Metazoa; phylum Arthropoda; class Malacostraca; order Decapoda; family Cambaridae; genus Procambarus; species Procambarus clarkii. Next base: position 37,112,172 of record NC_091198.1, read on the forward strand.
TTAAAGAAGGCTTCTTGGCTGATGCTCTCCATTGATGGAAAATATACAACCTTTTGAAAATCAATGTTAGTTTGATCTAGATATTGTAATTAACAAAAGTATTTATGTCATCTGAAAGGTAGAAATATAGGCTACATTTAAAATCCTTTGTCATAAATATAACTGAAGTGAAAACGAAGATATATGCGTTTTGATAGTTACTTGATGGCTAGCTCTGAGAGTGTGAAGCCCTGCACACCAGCCAATAAATTGTATAATTAGTTTCCATATATTTTAATTAATCTTAAAAATCTATATGTCAGAAGAAAGGAAGATGTAGCCGTTAATGTGACAACATTTAAAAATATATATATCTTAAGTTAAATAAATAATACCACCTTATTGCCGGTGTCCGGACACATGAAAATTACCTAGGTATCAGTATCCAGCCAGGCGGGGATCACAGGCTGCACAATACTGATAAATTATGTAATGCACTACTTGTGGTCCATCTCGAACCCATTTATGATGTGACGACTTATAGTGAATTTTGTAACTAGCTCATCAAGATTGTAACTTGCTTAGCTAAATGAATTGTGGGGGTTCGGTCCATTCATTTTCTTTCTTTATTATGCACCCCATAATACCCATCCCGTGGGCGGTGATGTAAAGGATTACAGAGGCACATAATCGGTTCAGGAACTGAACCCTCTAGTTCGTTTAGCTAAGCAAATAACAATTTTTTGACGCTAGTTACAAAATTATTAATGTACACATACTTATGCATACATGTACATATTCATACGTATACATATATACATACACATACATATTTAATCACCACCACAAATACACACATCAGTAATCTTTTGTGTCACAAGTGATTCAACAAGAGGCTCACAACAGTCACTATACAAGGCACTTTACATTTATGGTGAGTCACACAGTTACTAGTCTTGCTCCACACCCACCCAACTGGGCGGCAGCTTTACAGTCATGTGCTCCACACCCACCCAACTGGGCGGCAGCTTTACAGTCATGTGCTGCACACCCACCCAACTGGGCGGCAGCTTTACAGTCATGTGCTCCACACCCACCCAACTGGGCGGCAGCTTTACAGTCATGTGCTGCACACCCACCCAACTGGGCGGCAGCTTTACAGTCATGTGCTCCACACTCTCCCAACTGGGCGGCAGCTTTACAGTCATGTGCTCCACACCCACCCAACTGGGCGGCAGCTTTACAGTCATGTGCTCCACACCCACCCAACTGGGCAGCAGCTTTACAGTCATGTGCTGCACACCCACCCAACTGGGCGGCAGCTTTACAGTCATGTGCTGCACACCCACCCAACTGGGCGGCAGCTTTACAGTCATGTGCTCCACACCCACCCAACTGGGCGGCAGCTTTACAGTCATGTGCTCCACACCCACCCAACTGGGCGGCAGCTTTACAGTCATGTGCTCCACACCCACCCAACTGGGCGGCAGCTTTACAGTCATGTGCTCCACACCCACCCAACTGGGCGGCTGCTTTACAGTCATGTGCTCCACACCCACCCAACTGGGCGGCAGCTTTACAGTCATGTGCTCCACACCCACCCAACTGGGCGGCAGCTTTACAGTCATGTGCTCCACACCCACCCAACTGGGCGGCAGCTTTACAGTCATGTGCTCCACACCCACCCAACTGGGCGGCAGCTTTACAGTCATGTGCTCCACACCCACCCAACTGGGCGGCAGCTTTACAGTCATGTGCTCCACACCCACCCAACTGGGCGGCAGCTTTACAGTCATGTGTATGCATTACCTACAGTAAGCAAATTTTGGATACTTCGCTAAGATTTCGGGCAGCACATCATTATGAATGAAGTACTTACACATTTCATGGGCACTATTGATGTTGTTATCTTTAAATTTCGCGATTTTTCACATTCCATTATATAATGACGCAAAGTATGCGAATAGTTCTGCTGACAGAGTTTACATTTAGTCAAATCTACATCATCAGATGTTACAAACTCCCAGAGGTACTTGTAGCTGAGCCTAAACCTAGCAGTGGTAACATCTAGAAGTCTGCTAACATTATTGGATGACCCATAGACGAGCGATTCATCAAAGTTTATACAATATTGTGAAATTGAGAGTCAGTGTAGTAACAAATCGGTAAATCATAAATATTGTAAGTTAAGAATCTGATGCATGTGTGTGTGTTTGGGGGGGGGGGGCGGGGGTTATACCCTTGGTAAGCGAGAGTGGAAAGTAACCTTAGACGTACTGCGGTCAATGTGGGGGGGGGGGGGAGGGGGAGGGAGGGTGGGAGAGTCAAATCCACCCTCCAACATCTGGGCATAGTACCAGCAGCCTCCACAACACTCCATCAGCCTCCAACTGAAGCTTGTAGATGCTTCATCTAACCTCACTTATGTCACACATTAACCTACAGTTCCTGTGATATTTAAACTCCTCATCACAGTGGCGTCTCACCAATATAAACTGTATTGGATTTTGTCCCGAAATAGCTATATGCTGACTGGACGTGTATGAATGTATGTATGTATGTATGTATGTATGTATGTATGTATGTATGTATGCATGTATGTATGTATGTATGTATGTATGTATGTATGTATGTATGTATGTATGCATGTATGTATGTATGTATGTATGTATGTATGTATGTATGTATGTATGTATGTATGTATGCATGTATGTATGTATGATGTATGTATGTATGTATGTATGTATGCATGCATGTATGTATGTATGTATGTATGTATGTATGTATGTATGTATGTATGTATGCATGTATGTATGTATGTATGTATGTATGTATGTATGTATGTATGTATGTATGTATGTATGTATGTATGTATGTATGTATGTATGTATGCATGTATGTATGTATGATGTATGTATGTATGTATGTATGTATGCATGCATGTATGAATGGATAGATGGATGGATGTATGTATGTACGCATGCATGCATGTATGTATGTATGTATGTATGTATGTATGTATGTATGTATGTATGTATGTATGTATGTATGTATGTATGTATGTATGTATGTATGCATGCATGTATGTATGTATGTATGGATAGATGGATGGATGTATGTATGTACGCATGCATGCATGTATGTATGTATGTATGTAATGTATGTATGTATGTATGTATTTATATACGCATGTATATACGCATGTATTTATATACGCATGTATGTATGTATGTATGTACTCACTTAATTGTACTCACCTAATTGTGCTTGCGGGGTTGAGCTTTGGCTCTTTGGTCCCGCCTCTCAACTGTCAATCAACTGGTGTACAGATTCCTGAGCCTACTGGGCTCTATCATATCTACATTTGAAACTGTGTATGGAGTCAGCCTCCACCACATCACTTCCTAGTGCATTCCATTTATTAACTACTCTGACACTGAAAAAATTCTTTCTAACGTCTCTGTGGCTCATCTGGGTACTAAGTTTCCACCTGTGTCCCCTTGTTCGTGTCCCACCCGTGCTGAAGAGTTTGTCTTTGTCCACCCTGTCAATTCCCCTGAGAATTTTGTAGGTGGTTATCATGTCTCCCCTTACTCTTCTGTTTTCCAGGGATGTGAGGTTCAGCTCCTTTAGCCTTTCCTCGTAGCTCAATCCTCTCAGTTCCGGGAGGAGCCTGGTGGCATACCGCTGAATCTTCTCTAACTTTGTCTTGTGTTTAACTAGGTATGGACTCCAGGCTGGAGCTGCATACTCCAGGATTGGTCTTACATAAGTGGTATACAGGGTTCTGAAAGATTCCTTACACAAGTTTCTGAAGGCAGTTCTTATGTTGGCCAGTCTAGCATATGCCGCTGATGATATTCTTTTTATGTGGGCCTCTGGGGACAGGTTCGGTGTGATATCAACCCCCAGATCCTTCTCTCTATTTGATTCTTGCAGGATTTCCCCTCCCTGTGAGGTACGATCTACCATCTCTGAACCCATGTTGGTGGTGCGTTACAAAGTTATTTCCCTCCAGATGCTCTACGAGCCTATTCCTCACGATCTTCTCCAGCACCTTGCATGGTATACAAGTTAAGGAAACTGGCCTGTAATTCAGTGCCTCTGGCCTGTCACCCTTTTTGTATATTGGGACCACGTTAGCTGTCTTCCAACTTTCTGGTAAGTCTCCTGTTTCCAGTGACCTGTTATACACCATAGAGAGTGGCACACTTAGTGCTTCTGCACCTTCCTTTAGTATCCATGGTGAGATTCTATCAGGCCCAACAGCCTTTGTCACATCAAGCAGACACCTTTTAACCTCATCACTGGTGAGGTCAAATTCCTCCAAGGCTGCTTGGTTTGCCGCCTCCTCATTTAGTGCAGGGGCTTCTCCTTGTTCTATTGTGAAGACCTCCTGGAATCTCTTGTTGAGTTCTTCACACACCTCCTTGTCATTCTCTGTGTATCTGTTCTCCCCTTTCCGCAGCTTCATCACTTGTTCCTTCACTGCTGTTTTCCTCCTGATATGGCTGTGGAGCAGCTTTGGTTGGGTCTTGGCTTTACTCGCGATGTCATTTTCAAACTGTCTCTCTGCTTCCCTCCTCACTCTGATGTACTCATTTCTGGCCCTCTGGTATCTCTCCCTGCTCTCTGGTGTTCTGTTATTTCTGTAGTTTCTCCATGTTCTTTTGCTCAGTTGTTTCGCTACCTTACATTCCTGGTTGAACCATGGGTTTTTCTGTTGTTTTTCGTTTTTCTCCTTTTGGACGGGGATAAACCTGTCTGCAGCTTCCTGGCACTTTTGGGTGACAATATTCATCATGACCTGCACATTCTTGTCTTTAAGTTCTGTTTCCCATGGTATTCCCCTGAGGAAGTTTCTCATCTCGTCATATTTTCCTCTTCGGTAATTCAGTCTTTTCCCCTCCACTCCCATCCTTGGATAGGTTATCCCTACCTCCACCAAGTACTCAAAGGTCAGTACACTGTGGTCACTCATTCCTATGGGAGCTTCAACTTTGACTTCCCTTATTTCTGACTCATTCAGGGTGAATATTAAGTCGAGTCTAGCTGGTTCATCATTGCCTCTCATTCTTGTGGGTTCCTTGACATGCTGGCTCAGAAAATTCCTTGTTGCCACTTCCAAGAGTTTAGCTCGCCACGTATCTGCACCACCATGTGGGTCCCCATTCTCCCATGTATGTATGTATGTATGCATGTATGTATGTATGTATGTATGTATGTATGTATGTATGTATGTATGTATGTATGTATGTATGTATGTATGTATGTATGCATGTATGTATGTATGTATGTATGTATGTATGTATGTATGTATGTATGTATGGATGGATGGATGGATGTACGCATGCATGTATGTATATATATGTATGTATGTATGTATGTATGTATGTATGTATGTATGTATGTATGTATGTATGTATGTATGTATGTATGTATGTATGTATGGATGTATGTATGTACGCATGTATGTATGTATGTATGTACGTATGTATGTGCGTATGTATGTATGTATGTATGTATGTATGTATGTATGTATGTATGTATGTATGTATGTATGTATGTATGTATGTATGTATGTATGTATTCCCAATCACGTTAAAGACTCCCCCTCTATCATCCAGTTTAAGAGAAAACAACTATGTACTAAATAATCGACTCCTTGTAACTTTAATTATGCTGACCTTCCTGTCTGTATTCAGACTGAGCCTACCATCATTAGAGGTGATTATAACGGTAGACATAGGAATATTGGTAATTCGCAGTTCAGTAATCGTAACGGCAACCAACTGGTGTCACTATTAGGTAGTCACGATGATGCACAGATTGTGGGTGACCTTGAACCGACGAATATCTACGGAGGTATTCTTGGTCTATGTCTCGGTTTCAACGTCTCCCACACCGTGTGCGCCTCGTCAATAGTGCCAGTTATGGCGTCTGATCATCTGGCCATATTAGCCACTGTAAACATTGGCAGCTCTATCCTCCCTGGTGGAGTATTCAAGCGGAAGAGGCTGGCTGTGCCCATCGATCAACGAGACAATCTTGTTGCTCATGTGTCAGATTGGTGCAGTTCATCTGAGCCTTCATCAGTTGAAGATTTTAACAATGAGCTCACAGGTACTATCGAACAGTTTATAGAATCACTTGATTCATCGTCCAGGCCACGTAACCCAAATTACACTGGTCATAGCACTTATGTTTATTATAATGATTCTAAATTGCAGACACTAAAACGCACTGCCAGAATAATTGGACTAGCTTGTAGAAGGACCCGCACTGCTGAAATGCTTCGGCTCTTTCAAGCGGCTCTGGCTAAGGCCAGGGAACGTATGGTGGAGCTGAGGCAGACAGACTGGGAAACTTTTGTCCGTGGTCTCAATTCTCACACGCCACTAAGTCGGGCATGGAAGGATATCAACAAGATCAAAGGGAAAAATGCTGCAGAGATCTCGTACCCTAATCCTCTGCACAGAGCAAATGAGCTTGTTGGTGCTTGGGCCACGACTTCCAGCTTTGACAGTCTTCCTCTACCCTCACAGAATGAATTAAATGATAGATATACTGATAGGGCAAGGTTCCTTGACTTCATGCGTCATCAAGAGGATGACTGTGACATGCTTTTACTGAATACGAACTAGATTCTGCTCTACATCAAGGCAAAGCTACATCACCCGGGGAGGATGGAGTTACTGACGGCATACTGCATATGCTTCTGCTAGTTCCAGGGAATACCTTTCTTCAATTGTATAATATGTGCTATGTAACTGGGGAGCTTCCTAAGTCATGGACCAACAGTGTTATTATTCCCATTCCTAAACCTCACCAGCCGAGTGCTTTTCGCCCAATCTCCCTCACTAGTTGTCTCTATAAGTGTCTTGAGAGGATGGTTCTCAACCGTCTCCTTTACAAAATTATTAATATGTTGTCTCCCCAGATATATGGCTTTATGCATGGAAAGAGTGTACATCACTGTATTACCACATTCCTCACCCTGCATACTGATAGGTCATATACCACTTTTCTAGATCTTAAGTCAGCCTTTGACATTGCTAACCCACACGTCATTCTGAGAGAACTTGCTAAAATGAATGTTGGAATGTTAATGTTAAAAATTGTTCAAACTGAAATAAATATATAACACTGTACGGTACAGTTGTGTTTAATTATGTTTTGGGATTCCTTTGCAAAAGGTATTTGTGCACCAAGTACTACTAGGTCATTATGAGATATGCTGAATGTTGTCAATATACCATCTGAATACGCTTCACTTTGCGTTAATCATTGGACGTCCTAATGATTAAGGTCCCCAAAAGGACTTAATCAGACCTTAGTGGATAATTTTACTCTCCCTCTCTCTCTCTCTCTCAGAGCATCCCCTTATGTGTTGTATGTGGGTGCCGAAGTTCAGTCTCTTGTCTATGTATAGGTGAAGGAACTTTCCATAATTGTTATTGCTAATGTATACTTGTAATACTGGGTATACATCCGGTGTTCTTACTCTCGACCGCGGCGAGGGTAAGCCGTGGTCGTATGGTCTGAAACCCACAAATATTTACAATGGGGGGGGGGGAGGGAATAACATTTCCTCTTCAAGCACGCGCACACAAATGAACTATGTTACTTAACTGGAAGCACTCGTACAACATAATTTACACGATTTCTCAGGATAATTATACTTCTTACCAGCATATATACACTATAGTACCTAGGAGGTTCTCTTCAATGGTATCTAAGATAATTAAAAGAACCCAAGCAAACCACTGTGGAAATGTGCAGGACAATCATATCAATTGTGACACTAGCTCTCCACATATGGCATTTGCTTAATTTAGAAACTGTACTTGTGGTCGATCTCGAACCCACGTTGTTGATGTGACGATGTGTTATGAATTTTGTGGCTAGCTCCTCAAGATTGTAACTTGCTTAGATAAATATATTGTGTGTTCAGTCCCTGAACCCATTATGTGATAAATTAACTAAACTAAAAACTATAGTCTGGCGACGAAACCTGAACTGCATAATGTAAATAGGGATTAACCAGAAAAAGATATAGGTGAAGAATAACACAAGGTAACTGCGTTAATTACAATATCTAGATCAAACTAACATTGATTTTCAAAGGTTGTATATTTTCCACCAATGGAGTGCATCAGCCAAGAAGCCTTCTTTAAAATATGAATATCTTTCCGCACCCAATAAGATCTAATCTCTAAATAAAAAGCAAAAAACGACTTGATTGTAACCTATCCACCGCTGCCCATCGGATGGGGGAGAGGGGGTTATGTGTTGGATAAACATATCAATTGTGACACTAGCCCTCCATATATGTCAGTTGCTTAAATTATAAACTGTACTTGTGGTCGGTCTCGAGCCCATTGTTGATGTGACAATGTGCATTGACTTTTGTAACTAGCTTATCAAGATTATAACTTCCTTGGCTATATGAATTGTGGGGCTCAGTCCCTGAGCCCATTATGTGCCTCTGTAACACTCCACTATCGCCCATAGGATGGGTATGGGGTGCATAATAAATGAACTAAACTAAGCTCTGCCTTTTTGTTAACAGATACAATTATCAGCTTTATTTGTGAATCTCAATTAATTAAACAATATATCACAGAGCCTGTAGGGTTCGGTGAGATGAGCGAAGAGACATGGGAGATTAAATGGGATTCTTGTAATGTTATTTGTCTATTTGTACTCACTGAATTTGTGCGCCCCTTGAGGGACTTGAAGTAGAGGGGGGGTAGAAATAGCCTAAGCTACTCTATCCCTTTGAGATGTATTTATTGCTTATCTCAATAAACATACTTGAACTTGAACTTGACATGGGAGATTTTACATAAGTACAGTACATGGTAGTTTAAGTAGCGAACGCATGTCAACGAATAACGAGTATATATACAATACAATACAATACAATTTTATTTAGGTAAGGTACATACATACAATAAATTTTTACAAGGATTGGTTGATATAACAAAAACAATATAACAAAGATATATTGGTTGATATAACAAAACAATTGTCCTATGAAGTCGATTTAACTTCCAAACATATATTTTTTTAATAAATGTTAAATGTTTTCTGGCTAGTTATGTTAGATTTTATTAAAAATACGTATTCTACTTGTTAACATTATAATTTAAATTTGTGATAATTTGTGCAGAGAAGTGCGACAACTGGATATGCCAACAAACACTTTCCAAACAACGATATATCTTGGATAAGTCGCTCCACAACATTGACGCTTGGACTGTCGACTTCCTTTGATGCTACTTATTTACTTATTTCATAATGAAATTATATTAGTTTGGAGTAAATATATGTTTTCTCATGTTCTGCATTCAGCACCCACATTATAGTAAATATACCATATTACTTCATTACTTAAATAATGCTAGGAGGGTTTGAGTTGCTTTGGGTCTTTAGTGGACAGAATCTCCAATAGATGGGGCGAGAGTCGCTCCCTCTCTCTCGCCCGAGCAAGAGTCGAAACTTAATTTAAAATTGATATATCTTTGTTCTTGAACATGATATATTTCATTTGGTGAAATCATAATAATGTTCATATCTCGATCTTTCTGGAGGCATATAAGATTTTAGGCTTTATTAGCGTATCTTTGTTAATTATACAATATATCGGCAAGTGCGTAGGCGTCTGCACTCCATGCCCGACAAGCTACTGAGCGCTACTATAAAAACATATGTATCTTCACTTGAGCTATAAATATGTCTATTGTAATGTATTTAAAATGAAGCTCTTATTTCTATCTTGCTTAAGACATAAAACATTTGTGTTTATTAACGAATTTACGTGAAATAAACATTGATCTGAGAGAGTTGCTCTGTCGTTCAGTCTGTACGGGGTGGGAGCTCCGTAATTTTTAAAATACATGTATCTTCATTAGAACTTTAAATATGTCCATGGTAAAGTGTTTAAAGTGAAGCTTATATGTCTGCCTTTCTTGAGACATATAAAACATATATGTTTATTAACGAATTCACGTGAAATAAACATTGTTCTGAGAGAGAGTTGCTCGGTCGATCAATCTGTCCGGGGTTAAAGCTCGGCTATTATAAAAGTACACGTATCTTTGCTTTAAATTTAAATATGCCCATGGTAAGGTATTTAGAATGAAGCTTATATTTATATCTTTCTTGTGACATATAAAACCCTTACGTTTATTAAGGAATCTGTGTGAAATAGGCATGGTTCTGAGATGAATGCTGCGGTTTTCGAGCTCGACGCGCGGCAATGGACGCAATACACATCCAGTGGGTGTTATTGGACCCTATACCCATTTTATTTGTGGTTGGAGCCCCATACCCATTCTATGGGTGGTTAGAGCCCCATACCCATTCTATGGGTGGTTGGAGCCCCATACCCATCCTGTGGGTTGTAGTGGACGCCATACTCATCCTGTGGGTGGTATTGGACCCCATACCCTTCCTGTGGGTGGATGTGATCCCCATACTCATCCTGTGGGTGGATGTGACCCTCATACCCATCCTGTGGGTGGTATTGGACCCCTTTCCCACCTAACAGGCGGTAGGTGACAATATACCCATCCTAGCTATAGTTGGTATAGTAGACACAATACCGTCCTGTTTGCAGTAGTTTACCCCATAGACATTCCAACGTAACATCGTTTTCTGTTAGCGTTCCTACAAAACATCCTTTAAAGATTTGTAAAGCACAAACTATGGTATATAATATTGATTGGTGAAGGACTGTTATTCTATGTAATAATTTTTAGTGCTTATTATAATTTACTAAGAACAACTAATATTTCTCAAAACAAAATTACGAGCCTTCAATAGGAAGTAGCTGATCTGTAATATTCTAAGAGCATGGACAATAGTAGGTAAATTTCACAACCCATGTGGGACCTGAAAACTACAATTTTCCTTATAATTGAGCCAATCACGAATATTCTGCTATCTATGTTGACGGACGGGTACTGTGACACGTAAATTGGTACGTGAGGAAGAGTTTGGGCCTTGGTAAAAAAAGTAACTGGGAATATATCACATATTTACTAATTTATATTCAACATATTGACTTTAAGCATTAAGTCATATATGTGCTGTCTTGTGTGAGAACGGGTTGCCTGATTCTAGGGAGGAAAGGAAGGACGATCTTACTGGATCCCATAGCCTCTCCGAGGCACAAACCAGGCTTTTACACAACCCACCCACCCCTGCACCCGAGCTCAATTGTCAAAAGTGAAAAATTGGGTTTGTCTTCCGAATGCACCATATCAGTAAATTTTTTAATAATCTTTTATAAATAGTAAATGCCACTATTTTTGCAAAATTATTACGAGATCTATTATTCTATAGAATAATGCATATAAATGCATATATGCATATAAATACAAAACAAGTAAATGTAAATAATTTTACCTTGCACCTAGATCCACCAAGCCTGTATGGCGCGCGTTTCAGTACTTCGGAAATCTAGAACTATCTTGAATCTCTAATCTGCAATGAAACAATACATATTATTGCACTTACCAAAACATGGATGAATGTAGAAAATACAGAACTATTAGCTGAATATCAAATAAATGGATTTAATCTATTTCACACAGATAGATATATTAGATATTATATTATATTCCTTTCCTCCCTAGAATCTGGATGTAGCAGGTGCTCAATTGTCAAAAGTGAAAAATTTGGTTTATTTAACATACACGCCATAGACCGGCTTGGGAAAAAAAGTTCGTAAAACCCAGGGGCCATAGACCGGCTATGAAAGAAAATTTGAGAAAACCCTGGGGCCATAGAACGCCTATTTAATCCCCTTGAACGGACCTGTGCATGGACCACTGAGGCATCAAAAAAAAAAACACGGGCCATAGACCGGCTTGGGAAAAAAAAGTTCGTAAAACCCAGGGGCCATAGACCGGCTATTTAATCCCCTTGAACGGACATGTGCATGGACCACTGAGGCATCGAAAATAAACACGGGCCATAGACCGGCTTGGGATTAAAAAGCTAGGTTAGGCTAGGTAAAAAAGAAAGGAGCTAGGTTAGACTATGTATGTTTAAATCTCTGATTTAAACAGAGCCAGTGTTCAGTCAAATAACTGAATTTATCAAATCTTATCCTTGTATAATATACAAGCTGATGTGAGATCCCTGTCTACAGATGGACTGGAACTTCTATCAACTAATCCATACATCAAACCTGTCCCTTACAGCCCACAATCTATCATTAGGAAAACCATGTGAGAAATCTTTAAGGAATTCTGATATAGAAAGAGATCTAGGGGTGGTTCTAAATAGAAAACTATCGCCTGAGGACCACATAAAGAACATTGTGTGAGGAGCCTATGCCATGCATTCCAACTTCAGTATTGCTTTTAAATACATGGATGGCGAAATACTAAAGAAATTGTTCACCACTTTTGCTAGTCCAAAGCTAGAATATGCAGCTGTTGTGGGGTGCCCATATTGGGGTGCCGTCACATTTAAACCAACCAAGCCCACAAATACGTCAACATGGACCAGCATTACACAGTCTAACATACTCTGTCAGATGTAACAACTAAATTTGTGAATTCAAGACCTAATCTATTGCATAATACAGTGTTAGTACGAGAAAAACATTACTTACATTCGAAGCCGTGTTTTAAAATGGCGGCGGTCTTGTTGTACTGACGCTCCAAACTGTGTGTTCGTTTGCGTATGATGAACGTGTGACAATTTACTACAACAATTATTTAATTATTCTTATTCTTTATTTTACTATTTTTAGGGTACATGAAATTTCCAACTTATTTGCACACAATAATATAATTGCATTGTCATAACCTTTATATATTACGGCAAATACGATGACATGAACGAAGTCAAAGTGAAGTTGAAGTCAAAGTCATTCGCCGAACGTATTAGTAATTTTTTTTCTCCCAAACGATAGGGGATAACAAATCCACAGAGCATATAAGTGTACAGTAAAGTCAATTTTATTCAGGAAAGTACATACATAGTTGATTTACAAACATAATGTTGGATTTATAGATAGAGCTAGTGCATACAATACCTAAAGCCAATATAGTAGGCATATAGCATTTCAGGCAACCGAGCAGTATATATGGACCCCTTACTCAAATCTCTGAATATGTTAGATATTAAGTCTCTGCACATACTCTCATGTGTATTTTATATATATAAAACGCTGCACTGTAATGTCAATCCTGACCCTAAAAGCTTCCTAGAAGGTTGTAACAGATCCCATGAGCACCACACCAGAAACAAATACCTGTAGGTGTGTACTGGTGCCTTATAGTGTGTACTCGTACCTTATGGTGTGTACTGGGGCCTTATGGTGTATACTGGTGCTTTATGGTGTGTACTGGTGCCTTATGGTGTGTTCTAGTGCCTTATGGTGCGTACTGGTGCCGTATGGAGTGTACTGGTGCCTTATGGTGTGTACTGGTGCATTATTGTGTGTACTGGTGCCTTATTGTGTACTGGTGCCTTATGGTGTGTACTGGTGCATTATGGTGTATACTGGTGCATTATGGTGTGTACTGGTGCATTATGGTGTGTACTGGTGCCTTATGGTGTGTGTTCTGGTGCCTTATGGTGTGTACTGGTGCCATATGATGTGTACTGGTGCATTATGGTGTGTACTGGTGCCTTATGGTGTGTACTGGTGCCTTATGGCGTGTACTGGTGCCTTATAGTGTGTACTGGTGCATTATGGTGTGTACTGGTGCCTTATGGTGTGTACTTGTACCTTATTGTGTATACTGGTGCCTTATGGTGTGTACTGGTTCCTTATGGTGTGTACTGGGGCTTTATTGTGTGTACTGGTGCTTTATGGTGTGTACTGGTGCCTTATGGTGTGTTCTGGTGCCGTATGGTGCGTACTGGTGCCTTATGGTGTGTACTGGTGTCTTATGGTGTGTAATGGTGCCTTATGGTGTGTACTGGTGCCTTATGGTATATACTGGTGCCTTATAGTGTGTACTGGTTCCTTATGGTGTGTACTTGGGCCTTATGGTGTGTACTGGTGCTTAATGGTGTGTACTGGTGCCTTATGGTGTGTTCTAGTGCCTTACGGTATGTACTGGTGCCTTATGGTTTGTACTGGTGTCTTATGGTGTGTTCTGGTGCCTTATGGTGTGTACTGGTGCCTTATGGTATGTACTAGTACCTTATGGTGTGTACTGGTACCTTTTGGTGTGTACTGGTGCCTTATGGTGTGTACTGGTGCCTTATGGTGTGTACTGGTGCCGTATGGTGTGTACTGGTGCCTTATGGTGTGTACTGGTGCCGTATGGTGTGTACTGGTGCCTTATGGTGTGTACTGGTGCCTTATGGTATGTACTGGTGCCTTATGGTGTGTACTGGTGCCTTATGGTGTGTTCTGGTGCCTTATGGTGTGTGTTCTGGTGCCTTATGGTGTGTACTGGTGCCTTATGGCGTGTACTGGTGCCTTATAGTGTGTACTGGTACCTTATTGTGTGTACTGGTGCATTATGGTGTGTACTGCACACTTTAGTGCGCGCGGCACTAGCTGGAAAAACAAGGGGGTTGTGCGCGCGGCGTTCTGGGCGCTCAAGCGTAAACACAAAAAAGTTTATAATCTTTTCACGTTCCTAACCGCAATTCTCGAGCTACGTTTTTTATTTTGGTATCAATGCGTTGGCAATAAAATTCTCTACACTATCATATGCATAAAATGTCACCGAAGCATTTGGTATCCCACCACGAAGTAAATAAACACGAAGATGACTTGCCGTGACACCCAAACAGGAAGTAAATGTTCATACTCTTTCGTTTGTTGCCAGGCTCACAGTCATCCTACAGCGCTCATTTTGATATCACTGAACTCACAATAAAATTCCCCACCCAGACATATGCCTATCAATGTCTAATTATGGTATCGGGTGACCCGCACGAGTGTGGGAACTGGGCGAAGCGTTAGCCGTGATTTCAGGAGGGACGACACTGGTGTGATGCAGCGCTTTGAATGTTTATACTTATTTCACTGTCCTGACATTATTTCTGGAGCTACGTATTTCATTTTTATAGCAATGTGTTCGCAATAGAAAGTTCTATAAGAACATGGGTAGAGTTGGCCAACACAGCGTCAAATAAATTTGCGGGGAATAAAATCTTACGCGTGTTTGTAGCCATGAGCGTCAAAAGTTTTTACTTTGCTCATGTTTTTCAAGTTTATACTTGTTTCACACCGTTTTTTTTTGTATAGTGTTCGGAATTAAATTCCCTACACAGACATATGCATATCAAATACAATTCCTTGGAATTCACAGCTGTAGAGATGACGGAAAACACACAACCGGAACCCGCTCTTGACATTCCAACTCACACCCGCAACACCCACAAAAAAAGTTTCTCTTGTTTCGTGTATACTTACTTTAGTTTTCGTGCTACAGTTCTCATTTAGGTATCAAAATATTCCTAAGAAAATAGACTACAATACTGAAACAATCTAAGACAATTATGTGTACTTACCAAAGCAAAGACGATTGTAGTAAAATAAGTTGAGCATTTTATCTCCACTCCACCTCCCTCAGGTACTGATTCCTGAAGTTGCTCAACAGATGTTCCTAGGTGGAGTGCAGCTGATGTAGGTGGTTATTTCTTGTCCACCCAATACACCCTTTTCCTGTGATAAGTGGTGTAACAAGGTATGACGCAAAGTGGAACAACGCATGTCTTGCACGCTATACCAGTTTCCTTCCTGATACCCGACTTTGAACACACTTCACACCTGCGACGTTTGGGGATTTTTACCAGCTCATGTTTCAATTTATAGTTCAGGCGAGTCTCTGCTATAACAACACGTCGCTGTTGTCTCTGGGTTGGCAATAAACTACTGTCTGAATCGTCGCTCTCACTATTGTTTTCAAACACTAATGTGGAATATGAATTATCTTCATCAGATTCAGCTTCAGCACTAGGTGTAGACGTGAAGAGAGCCTTACACCCGACGGGCCAGGTGTTGACGGGTCAGCAGCAGGATACACAGGACCAGTGTCATGATTTATGTCTGGAGCATGAACTAGATGTGGAGATGGTGTAGTTGTTGCAGGCCACTCTGCCTTGTCAAATTTCAATAAAGACCAAATAGCAACTTCATGGAACTAGAGCAGAGTTAGTTTCCTTCGATCATCTGTGTTGGCCTTGTACAATGCATAAGCGTTTTGCAATGCCATTTGCAAGAAATAAAATTTTATTTTCTTGGTCCACTTGTGACATTTCCTGGCGAAATGGTAATACTTTACCATTTGATCAAAGTGGTCAACACCCTTCATGAACTTATTGTAGTCAACAATTGCCTGTGGTTTGTTCACCACAACCTGCTGTAGTCTTACTGTTCCATCTGCCCTGCGAACTCGTTTTCCTTTCTGAACTTTCTTTGTGTCTGCATTGTGTAGGTTGGGCGAGGGGAGAGAGATCCGATTGCTCCACGTGACAACAAAACAATGGGCCTGTCACGTGACCCAGTAGGCCGACGTGACTTGCGGCCTACCCGAGAGAACAGGAATTTCATGGCGCGGAGTTTGAAACAAACCCCAAGTAAATCGGATTTAAACTGGATTTTTTACAAATATTTTAAACCGCACCGTAAATTTACGTCGTGATCCGACAAGCGGTTAGGGAAAACGCCCGTAATTCCAAGTCGAAAATCCAGGAAAGTGTTAATTTAGAACCTGTACTTGAGGTCGATCTCGAACCCATTGTTGATGTGATGACTTATATTGAATTTTGTAACTAGCTCATCAAGATTGTAACTTGCTTAGCTAAATGAATTGTGGGGTTCAGTCCCTGAGCCCATTATGTGCCTCTGTAACCCTTTCCACAACCGCCCACAAGATGGGTATGGGGTGCATAATGGGGTGGGGTGTCTTGGCCAAACGTGCCACATCAAAAACCACAAGTTGACATTGAATGTGAATTAACAATGAGACAAGTAAGATTTATACTAATACATTTATACTAACTCTGTTGAGCGTTGACCATTTAAACATCAAATCTGTTGATGTGAGCACTTTAGTTTAGTCTGCCGTTTAAAGAAAAAAAGAGCATATCAATGGTATATCACAGAAAACGAATTTATCATAAACTCATGTATTTGTCTTATCATATTGAACTGCATTCATATTTTTAATATATAACAATATGAATATACAAATTTCTGTAAATCCCCTACCATGTTGGAATCTGTGGAAATGAATGAGCAAATGTGCTGGCTGAAGGCGCTGAAGGAAACCACATTGGTTTCATTTTGGATACAAATGTCCATGGAGATTCAAAATGGAAACTAATTATATAGTTGAACCTACAGAGAGGAGTTTAAGAATCTGTGTTGAGAGTGATGGACACAGCCTTCACAATTATATTTTTTTGAGATATATACAAGAGTTGTTACATTCTTGTACAGCCACTAGTACGCGTAGCGTTTCGGGCAAGTCCTTAATCCTATGGTCCCTGGAATACGATCCCCTGCCGCGAAGAATCGTTTTTTCATCCAAGTACACATTTTACTGTTGCGTTAAACAGAGGCTACAGTTAAGGAATTGCGCCCAGTAAATCCTCCCCGGCCAGGATACGAACCCATGACATAGCGCTCGCGGAACGCCAGGCGAGTGTCTTACCACTACACCACGGAGACTGTGTATACTTCAGAGAATGTAAACATCTAAGAGTCATTAGAAATATGTGTAGAATAATAAACCCTACATTGTTTGAGTTAGGGAAAACACCATTTGTGATATATAGATACTATAGCTGTTCCTAAAGATTCACCCATTTTGCACCAGCAAGATAACATATAAGATTTTAAGAGTTGACGAATGTTAATATTCTTGTTTGATAAACTGTGAACTTGAGACATAGTTAATAAGAACATTCCAATTATAACACAACAAAAAGTTTTCAGAATCTTTAACACCACTTTCCAGCAACTTATATAATTTATATAAATTATTTTAGGGAATAATACATAAATTATATATTTAAACATGATATAGTGTTTAGTGGAATGCACAAGGAGTCAAATTGTGTTAAAAAGAGCGATTTTTAGAAAATTTGGAAAACTACTTTTTTCTGTTCAAATTATAACTAAATGGATTTTAAAGGTTTCACTCAGCCAATATATATCATTCACAATTTATTAATGAATTTTACAAAAAAACAACATAAATTATATATTTAAACATGTAAAAACTATTTGTTTTACATTTGGAAGAAAATAATTGTAGAAAAACAATTTATAATTAAACCTTTGTGTTTGGATTTTTTGAGTAAAAGTTTCTCAAAGGCTCTCCTGCACCATTCTCAATGCAAATCATTCCCACACCTTTGGGAAGAGATAGGCGAACGTTGTGTAGATGATTTGTGTTTGCTGGGACAGTCCTCACCAACACACAGTCCCCACCAACACACAGTCCCCACCAACACACAGTCTCTACCAACACACAGTCTCTACCAACACATAGTCCCCACCAACACACAGTCCCCACCAACACACAGTCCCCACCAACACACAGTCCCCACCAGCACACAGTCCCCACCAACACACAGTCCCCACCAACACACAGTCCCCACCAGCACACAGTCCCCACCAACACACAGTCCCCACCAACACACAGTCCCCACCAACACACAGTCCCCACCAACACACAGTTCCTACCAACACACAGTCTCTACCAACACACAGTCCCCACCAACACACAGTCCCCACCAACACACAGTCCCCACCAACACACAGTCCCCACCAACACACAGTCCCCACCAACACACAGTCCCTACCAACACACAGTCCCCACCAACACACAGTCCCCACCAACACGCAGTCTCTACCAACACACAGTCTCTACCAACACACAGTCCCCACCAACACACAGTCTCTACCAACACACAGTCCCCACCAACACACAATCCCTACCAACACACAGTCCCCACTAACACACAGTCCCCACCAACACACAGTCCCCACCAACATACAGTCCCCACCAACACACAGCCCCTACCACAACACAGTCCCCACCAACACACAGTCTCTACCAACACACAGCCCCCACCAACACACAGTCCCCACCAACACACAGTCTCTACCAACACACAGTCCCCACCAACACACAGTCCCCACCAACACACAGTCCCCACCAACACACAGTCTCTACCAACACACAGTCTCTACCAACACATAGTCCCCACCAACACACAGTCCCCACCAACACACAGTCCCCACCAACACACAGTCCCCACCAGCACACAGTCCCCACCAACACACAGTCCCCACCAACACACAGTCCCCACCAACACACAGTCCCCACCAACACACAGTCCCCACCAGCACACAGTCCCCACCAACACACAGTCCCCACCAACACACAGTCCCCACCAACACACAGTCCCCACCAACACACAGTCCCCACCAACACACAGTCCCTACCAACACACAGTCTCTACCAACACACAGTCCCCACCAACACACAGTCCCCACCAACATACAGCCCCCACCAACACACAGTCCCAACCAACACACAGTCCCCTCCAACACACAGTCTCTACCAACACACAGTCCCCACCAACACACAGTCCCCACCAACACACAGCCCCCACCAACACACAGTCCCCACCAACACACAGTCCCCACCAACATACAGCCCCCACCAACACACAGTCCCCACCAACACACAGTCCCCACCAACACACAGTCTCTACCAACACACAGTCCCCACCAACACACAGTCCCTACCAACACACAGTCCCCACTAACACACAGTCCCCACCAACACACAGTCCCCACAAACACACAGTCTCTACCAACACACAGTCCCCACTAACACACAGTCCCTACCAACACACAGTCTCTACCAACACACAGTCCCCACCAACACACAGCCCCCACCAACACACAGTCCCCACCAACATACAGCCCCCACCAACACACAGTCCCCACCAACACACAGTCCCCACCAACACACAGTCTCTACCAACACACAGTCCCCACCAACACACAATCCCTACCAACACACAGTCCCCACTAACACACAGTCCCCACCAACACACAGTCCCCACCAACATACAGTCCCCACCAACACACAGCCCCTACCACAACACAGTCCCCACCAACACACAGTCTCTACCAACACACAGCCCCCACCAACACACAGTCCCCACCAACACACAGTCTCTACCAACACACAGTCCCCACCAACACACAGTCCCCACCAACACACAGTCCCCACCAACACACAGTCTCTACCAACACACAGTCTCTACCAACACATAGTCCCCACCAACACACAGTCCCCACCAACACACAGTCCCCACCAACACACAGTCCCCACCAGCACACAGTCCCCACCAACACACAGTCCCCACCAACACACAGTCCCCACCAACACACAGTCCCCACCAACACACAGTCCCCACCAGCACACAGTCCCCACCAACACACAGTCCCCACCAACACACAGTCCCCACCAACACACAGTCCCCACCAACACACAGTCCCCACCAACACACAGTCCCTACCAACACACAGTCTCTACCAACACACAGTCCCCACCAACACACAGTCCCCACCAACATACAGCCCCCACCAACACACAGTCCCAACCAACACACAGTCCCCTCCAACACACAGTCTCTACCAACACACAGTCCCCACCAACACACAGTCCCCACCAACACACAGCCCCCACCAACACACAGTCCCCACCAACACACAGTCCCCACCAACATACAGCCCCCACCAACACACAGTCCCCACCAACACACAGTCCCCACCAACACACAGTCTCTACCAACACACAGTCCCCACCAACACACAGTCCCTACCAACACACAGTCCCCACTAACACACAGTCCCCACCAACACACAGTCCCCACAAACACACAGTCTCTACCAACACACAGTCCCCACTAACACACAGTCCCTACCAACACACAGTCTCTACCAACACACAGTCCCCACCAACACACAGCCCCCACCAACACACAGTCCCCACCAACATACAGCCCCCACCAACACACAGTCCCCACCAACACACAGTCCCCACCAACACACAGTCTCTACCAACACACAGTCCCCACCAACACACAGTCCCCACCAACACACAGTCCCTACCAACACACAGTCCCCACCAACACACAGTCCCCACCCAACACACAGTCCCCACCTAACACACAGTCCCCACCAACACACAGTCCTCCACCAACACACAGTCCCCACCAACACACAGTCCCCACCAACACACAGTCCTCTACAACACACAGTCCCCACCAACACACAGTCCCCAACCTAGTACTCCCTCGCCCCCCTAGGCTTCAACCAACGCCCAGGAGACTCCAAACTCCCTGAACAACCCCGGCCCCTCCACCCCGACATCCTGGGAAACACCTATGTCCACCCTTCCTGAAACAATCCCACATCAGATCCTCCTCCAAGCTATCACAAACTCCCTTGCCATACGGAACCCCACCCGCCCTAGGAAATTTCGCTTCAAACATCGCAGCCCCACAACAATATATTCCACACAACGCGGTGCCAAGAGGCCTAGGCCGAACAGCCGAACCCCATCCCCTGTGGACGGAGCAAGGGCAAGCAACCCCCACAACCCTTCACCAGAGAGCGACTCTAGCACCACGGATGTCGACATCATGAACAGCAGTGACACCGAGGACCCCCCAATGGCACAGCAACGTATGGTAAACCCCAAACCCAACCAATCCCCGACCGGAACCAGGAACAAGACACCTGGCTCAACAGCTTTACCCCCCTCCTCCACAAACAGAAGCGACCAAACCGAATGTAACAACATTGGCACTACAGCCAAACAAACACTGCCGTCTCATAGTCAATAATGGGGATCACAATCCTTCAGGTGAACATCAGACACTTCTTCAACAACAGATACCTTCTCACTCTGGAAGTAGCCAGACTTAACCCAGATGTAATCTTACTCAATGAAACAGCGGCCAGACAGGACCAGCACATCTCCATCTGGGGATATTCCACCAGGGAAGTCAACAGGGTAGGTTCAGTGGGGTGGCAATACTAATAAGAAGAGGACTCTCCTACCGCCCCATCCTCGTAAGAAGACGACAACTTTCTTGCATAGAACTCACCACTTCACACGGCCCCCTCATCGTCTGCACCGCATATCTACCACCTAGACTGGCCTACCTCCCCTCCATCCCTCTGAACAAGCTGCTCGACAGGAATCTCCCCACTATCATCGCAGGAGACCTGAATGCCCACCATCAGGCCTTATTCAACGCACCTGCCAGGCCAGACCTCAAGGGCAGGCAGCTCTTCAATCTAATGCAAAACCGGGACCTCTCCTTCCAAGGCCCCCACTTTAAGACGTTCTTTGCGGGCAACCAGAGGGGCACCCCGGACATAGTGCTGACCAACAGAGATTGTGACCTGTTCCACTGCAGAGTAACCCCAGGCAAGAACGTGGGGTCGGACCACATCCCTGTGGTCACATCCCTCCCAAGCAGCCCCCCCTTCAGATATGTGGCACCACCCAGGCCCAGACTGGGAACCATACGTGCCCGTGAATATGACACCTTCCTTGCTGACGACCCCATCATTGAGTTCGAGAAACCTCCCAACCCAAACAATCGACCAAGCAGTAAACACCATCCACAACCGGATCCAGCTTGCACCGAGGCCACTTGTGAAATATCCACCAACAAGGACTTACCACCAATATAAGCCGACCCGAGAAATCAGAGGCAAAATGAATGAGTACCAGCGAGCCTGCCAAAGCCTACTTACCAAACTGGCCAGCCACCAGCGTTGACCCTACAAACACTCAGAAGGGAAACCATAGACCTTACGCTGACCCACAAGAGCCACATTTGGGGAACCCTGGTGAGACAGGCCAACCAGTACAAAAGGGAGCCGGCTACTTTTCTGGCGCAAGATCAGACAGCTCCTGGGATCAGTTAACCCCAGCCTCACCCACCTTGTACACACATTCCTTGACGAAGATGAAGAGGAGCAGCAAGAAAAAATAGAAGACCCACAGGATCAGGCCTGACCTCATGGGCGCAGTCTGGAAAAAGACACTCACAGCTTCAAACAGCAGAGCCTTCAACAACACTCACTTTGAACGTGTCAACCAATGGACAACAGAAAATGCCGCCTCCCTTAACAGCACCCCTCTGATTGACCTGACAACCCTAGAAGACGACCACCCTCTAACAAGACCCATAACTATGCTAGAGATGAGAGGAGTCATCAAAAGCACCAGAGATAAGGCCCCCTGGACCATCAGGGATCAAAGCGCTGCAGATCAAACTTCTACCAGGCAATCTTATGCAATCCATACTCAACCTATTCAACGCTATGCTGGCATCGGGTCACATTCCTGTAGCATTCAAGTCAGCCAAGATGATATTCATTCCCAAACCCAAGAAAGACCCCCACCAACCTGGCAACTACCGACCAATCTCCCTCTTAGACACGATAGGCAAGTGCTTTGAAAAAATCATGTCAAACCGTCTTAACTACTACATGGAGTACAACAACCTCTTCACAGAAAAGCAGTTTGGCTTTCGAGCACATAGATCAACCCAGCACGCAATTAACATCATCTACGACGCCGTAAGCTCAATTCGAAAGCAAAAACAGGTAGCTTTGATTGCAACGAGGGACGTACACAAGGCCTTCGACAGCCTGTGGCACGATGGTCTTGTGTACAAATTAGCAGACTTACCAGCGCAAAACTGGACCCTCCTCAGGCTGATCAGAAATTTCCTTAAGAATAGGCAAGTTACCCCCAGCTTCAAGGCAAAAGAGGCCGCAGCCTTCACCCCAACAGCTGGAGTCCCCCAAGGATCATGCTTGAGCCCGGTTCTCTTCAACATCTTTGTAAATGACCTACCCCAACCAGAGTATAGGGACACCATTATCGTACAATTTGCGGACGACGTAACACACGTAATAACATCTAACCCTAGCATCCAAGCGGCCAAGCATGCAACTGTAACCCGTAAGGCAAACGTAGAACTAGCAAGGACTGCTAACTGGGAAAGGAAATGGAGGATCACCACTAACCCAGAAAAGATCCAATTAAGCACTGTCGGCTGTATGGCCTTCTCTATTGAAAATGAGGGGGGAATAAGAATCAGGGGTGATCCCATAGCCATCTCAAACTCCAACACAGTGCTCGGTTACAACTTCAACAGGCTACTCAACTCCTCCCAGTACGTATCCCAGAAGACAGCGATGGCCCGGGGCTCACTGGAGAGGCTCTTCCGTTTCAACCAAGCCCCATCCCACATCAAGCTCCACCTGTACAGAATGATCATAAGGCCTAGCTTGGAATACCCCTACGTTCCCCTGAACCTCACCAACAAATCCAACATG
>NC_091198.1:37140023-37181571 GCF_040958095.1 Procambarus clarkii
AGCCAGCTGGCCACGACCAGTCTGCACCAGCCAGCTGGGTTATGACCAGTCTGCACCAGCCAGCTGGCCATGACCAGTGTGCACCAGCCTGCTGGCCACGACCAGTCTGCACCATCCAGCTGGACATGACCAGTCTGCACCAGCTGGCCATGACCAATCTGCACCAGCCAGCTGGCCATGACCAGTCTGCACCAGCTGGCCATGACCAATCTGCACCAGCCAGCTGGCCATGACCAGTCTGCACCAGCTGGCCATGACCAGTCTGCACCAGCTGGCCATGACCAGTCTGCACCAGCTGGCCACGACCAGTCTGCACCAGCCAGCTGGCCATGACCAGTCTGTACCAGCCAGCTGTCCACGACCAGTCTGCACCACCCAGCTGGCCATGACCAGTCTGCACCAGCCAGCTGGCCACGACCAGTCTGCACCAGCTGGCCATGACCAGTCTGCACCAGCCAGCTGGCCACGACCAGTCTGCACCAGCTGGCCATGACCAGTCTGCACCAGCCAGCTGGCCATGACCAGTCTGCACCAGCCAGCTGGCTATGACCAGTCTGCACCAGCCAGCTGGCCATGACCAGTCTGCACCAGCCAGCAGGCCATGACCAGTCTGCACCAGCCAGCTGGCCATGACCAGTCTGCACCAGCCAGCAGGCCATGACCAGTCTGCACCAGCCAGCTGGCCATGACCAGTCTGCACCAGCCAGCTGGCCATGACCAGTCTGCACCAGGCAGCTGGCCATGACCAGTCTGCACCAGCTGGCCATGACCAGTCTGCACCAGCCAGCTGGCCATGACCAGTCTGCACCAGCCAGCTGGCCATGACCAGTCTGCACCAGCCAGCTGGCTATGACCAGTCTGCACCAGCCAGCTGGCCATGACCAGTCTGCAATAGCCAGCTGGCCATGACCAGTCTGCACCAGCCAGCTGGCCATGACCAGTCTGCACCAGCTGGCCATGACCAGTCTCCACCAGCTGGCCATGACCAGTCAGCACCAGCCAGCTGGCCATGACAGTCAGCACCAGCCAGCTGGCCATGACCAGTCTGCACCAGCTGGCCATGACCAGTCAGCACCAGCCAGCTGGCCATGACCAGTCTGCACCAGCCAGCTGGCAACGACCAGTCTGCACCAGCCAGCTGGCCACGACCTGTCTGCACCAGCCAGCTGGCCACGACCAGTCTGCACCAGCCAGCTGGCCACGACCAGTCTGCACCAGCCAGCTGGCCATGACCAGTCTGCACCAGCCAGCTGGCCATGACCAGTCAGCACCAGCCAGCTGGCCACGACCAGTCTGCACCAGCTGGCCACGACCAGTCTGCACCAGCCAGCTGGCTATGACCAGTCTGCACCAGCTGGCCATGACCAGTCTGCACCAGCTGGCCATGACCAGTCTGCACCAGCCAGCTGGCCACGACCAGTCTGCACCAGCCAGCTGGCCACGACCAGTCTGCACCAGCCAGCTGGCCATGACCAGTCTGCACCAGCTGGCCACGACCAGTCTGCACCAGCCAGCTGGCCACGACCAGTCTGCACCAGCCAGCTGGCCACGACCAGTCTGCACCAGCTGGCCATGACCAGTCTGCACCAGCTGGCCTTGACCAGTCTGCACCAGCTGGCCATGACCAGCCTGCACCAGCCAGCTGGCCACGACCAGTCTGCACCAGCCAGCTGGGTTATGACCAGTCTGCACCAGCCAGCTGGCCATGACCAGTCTGCACCAGCCAGCTGGCTATGACCAGTCTGCACCAGCCAGCTTTCCATGACCAGTCTGCACCAGGCAGCTGGCCATGACCAGTCTGCACCAGCCAGCTGGCCATGACCAGTCTGCACCAGCTGGCCATGACCAGTCTCCACCAGCTGGCCATGACCAGTCAGCACCAGCCAGCTGGCCATGACAGTCAGCACCAGCCTGCTGGCCATGACCAGTCTGCACCAGCTGGCCATGACCAGTCTGCACCAGCCAGCTGGCCATGACCAGTCTGCACCAGCTGGTTATGACCAGTCTCCACCAGCTGGCCATGACCAGTCAGCACCAGCCAGCTGGCCATGACAGTCAGCACCAGCCTGCTGGCCATGACCAGTCTGCACCAGCTGGCCATGACCAGTCAGCACCAGCCAGCTGGCCATGACCAGTCTGCACCAGCCAGCTGGCAACGACCAGTCTGCACCAACCAGCTGGCCACGACCAGTATGCACCAGCCAGCTGGCCACGACCAGTCTGCACCAGCCAGCTGGCCACGACCAGTCTGCACCAGCCAGCTGGCCATGACCAGTCTGCACCAGCCAGCTGGCCATGACCAGTCAGCACCAGCCAGCTGGCCACGACCAGTCTGCACCAGCTGGCCACGACCAGTCTGCACCAGCCAGCTGGTTATGACCAGTCTGCACCAGCCAGCTGGCTATGACCAGTCTGCACCAGCTGGCCATGACCAGTCTGCACCAGCTGGCCATGACCAGTCTGCACCAGCCAGCTGACCACGACCAGTCTGCACCAGCCAGCTGGCCATGACCAGTCTGCACCAGCCAGCTGGCCACGACCAGTCTGCACCAGCCAGCTGACCACGACCAGTCTGCACCAGCCAGCTGGCCATGACCAGTCTGCACCAGCCAGCTGGCCACGACCAGTCTGCACCAGCCAGCTGGCCATGACCAGTCTGCACCAGCTGGCCACGACCAGTCTGCACCAGCCAGCTGGCCACGACCAGTCTGCACCAGCCAGCTGGACACGACCAGTCTGCACCAGCTAGCCATGACCAGTCTGCACCAGCTGGCCATGACCAGTCTGCACCAGCTGGCTATGACCAGCCTGCACCAGCCAGCTGGCCACGACCAGTCTGCACCAGCCAGCTGGGTTATGACCAGTCTGCACCAGCCAGCTGGCCATGACCAGTCTGCACCAGCCAGCTGGCCACGACCAGTCTGCACCATCCAGCTGGACATGACCAGTCTGCACCAGCTGGCCATGACCAATCTGCACCAGCCAGCTGGCCATGACCAGTCTGCACCAGCTGGCCATGACCAGTCTGCACCAGCCAGCTGGCCATGACCAGTCTGCACCAGCTGGCCATGACCAGTCTGCACCAGCTGGCCATGACCAGTCTGCACCAGCTGGCTGGCCATGACCAGTCTGCACCAGCTGGCCATGACCAGTCAGCACCAGCCAGCTGGCCACGACCAGTCTGCACCAGCCAGCTGGCCATGACCAGTCTGCACCAGCCAGCTGGCCATGACCAGTCAGCACCAGCCAGCTGGCCACGACCAGTCTGCACCAGCTGGCCACGACCAGTCTGCACCAGCCAGCTGGCCACGACCAGTCTGCACCAGCCAGCTGGCCATGACCAGTCTGCACCAGCTGGCCACGACCAGTCTGCACCAGCCAGCTGGCCACGACCAGTCTGCACCAGCCAGCTGGCCACGACCAGTCTGCACCAGCCAGCTGGCCACGACCAGTCTGCACCAGCTAGCCATGACCAGTCTGCACCAGCTGGCCATGACCAGTCTGCACCAGCTGGCTATGACCAGCCTGCACCAGCCAGCTGGCCACGACCAGTCTGCACCAGCCAGCTGGGTTATGACCAGTCTGCACCAGCCAGCTGGCCATGACCAGTCTGCACCAGCCAGCTGGCCACGACCAGTCTGCACCATCCAGCTGGACATGACCAGTCTGCACCAGCTGGCCATGACCAATCTGCACCAGCCAGCTGGCCATGACCAGTCTGCACCAGCTGGCCATGACCAGTCTGCACCAGCCAGCTGGCCATGACCAGTCTGCACCAGCTGGCCATGACCAGTCTGCACCAGCTGGCCATGACCAGTCTGCACCAGCTGGCTGGCCATGACCAGTCTGCACCAGCTGGCCATGACCAGTCAGCACCAGCCAGCTGGCCATGACCAGTCAGCACCAGCCTGCTGGCCATGACCAGTCTGCACCAGCTGGCCATGACCAGTCAGCACCAGCCAGCTGGCCATGACCAGTCTGCACCAGCCAGCTGGCCATGACCAGTCAGCACCAGCCAGCTGGCCATGACCAGTCTGCACCAGCCAGCTGGCCATGACCAGTCTGCACCAGCCAGCTGGCCATGACCAGTCTGCACCAGCCAGCTGGCCATGACCAGTCTGCACCAGCCAGCTGGCCATGACCAGTCTGCACCAGCTGGCTGGCCATGACCAGTCTGCACCAGCTGGCCATGACCAGTCAGCACCAGCCTGCTGGCCATGACCAGTCTGCACCAGCTGGCCATGACCAGTTAGCACCAGCCAGCTGGCCATGACCAGTCTGCACCAGCCAGCTGGCAACGACCAGTCTGCACCAGCTGGCCATGACCAGTCTCCACCAGCTGGCCATGACCAGTCAGCACCAGCCAGCTGGCCATGACCAGTCAGCACCAGCCAGCTGGCAACGACCAGTCTGCACCAGCCAGCTGGCCACGACCAGTCTGCACCAGCCAGCTGGCCATGACCAGTCAGCACCAGCTGGCCATGACCAGTCTGCACCAGCCAGCTGGCTATGACCAGTCTGCACCAGCTGGCCATGACCAGTCTGCACCAGCTGGCCATGACCAGTCTGCACCAGCTGGCCATGACCAGTCTGCACCAGCCAGCTGACCACGACCAGTCTGCACCAGCCAGCTGGTCATGACCAGTCTGCACCAGCCAGCTGGCCACGACCAGTCTGCACCAGCCAGCTGGCCATGACCAGTTTGCACCAGCTGGCCACGACCAGTCTGCACCAGCCAGCTGGCCACGACCAGTCTGCACCAGCCAGCTGGCCACGACCAGTCTGCACCAGCCAGCTGGCCACGACCAGTCTGCACCAGCTGGCCATGACCAGTCTGCACAAGCTGGCCACGACCAGTCTGCACCAGCTGGCCATGACCAGTCTGCACCAGCTGGCCATGACCAGTCTGCACCAGCCAGCTGGCCATGACCAGTCTGCACCAGCCAGCTGGCCATGACCAGTCTGCACCAGCTGGCTGGTCATGACCAGTCTGCACCAGCTGGCTGGCCATGACCAGTCTGCACCAGCTGGCTGGCCATGAACAGTCTGCACCAGCTGGCCATGACCAGTCTGCACCAGCTGGCCATGACCAGTCAGCACCAGCCAGCTGGCCATGACCAGTCAGCACCAGCCTGCTGGCCATGACCAGTCTGCACCAGCTGGCCATGACCAGTCAGCACCAGCCAGCTGGCCATGACCAGTCTGCACCAGCCAGCTGGCCATGACCAGTCTGTACCAGCCAGCTGGCCATGACCAGCCTGCACCAGCTGGCTGGCCATGACCAGTCTGCACCAGCTGGCCATGACCAGTCTGCACCAGCTGGCCATGACCAGTCAGCACCAGCCTGCTGGCCATGACCAGTCTGCACCAGCTGGCCATGACCAGTCAGTACCAGCCAGCTGGCCATGACCAGTCTGCACCAGCCAGCTGGCCATGACAGTAGTAGGGAAGGCGCCCCACAGACGATTTTTTTTTCTGGGGGAAAAATCGTCTGTGGGCCCCAAGGGTTTCAGGTAAATTTAGAAAATCGTCTGTGGACCGCCAGGGTTTTCCGGCGAATTTGGGGAGTCACAGATTTGGAATTAGGGAATTCTTATAATGAAAAATAATGGCATACGAGTTTGTTAAAGTTCTTATGAGAAAAATAATTTCCGAGACATAGAAGTTTGTTAAGGCCTTATGGGACAAATTCAAGTAACGTATGTAGCTCTTTAGGGCTTCCAGGAGAACTCTACGGACATGTTTTACATGTTTTCAACTTACAAAATCGTCTATGTAAGCCTTAGTTATTCATATAAATTTAGAAAATCACCTGTGTAAGTCATGGTTTTCAGGGTTTCGTACATCACACCCCCCTCCCTCCCCCCTTACCTCGCAATCTCTCGCGTCACCTTTATTTACTTTACGCCCGGCCAGTCAGGTTACCTCTTATCTTATCTTCTCCATAATAATATCTCAACCGCCCCTCCTCTCTCTCTCTCTCTCCTTTCATTCAGTTCAACTATTTTCCAACATCGTATGTTTGCTCCTTTTCATTAAGCAAGTCAGTTTTACACAAATAAATCATGTTAGTAAGCATGTTCTAGCTCACGATCCCCCACCTTAGTCCCCTGTCGTATAATGAATACTATCATTCCAATCCCTCTAAAATTTAAAAATAATCATATTTCAAATGTAGTTCAATACAGTAATTTAGTTACCAAGCTCCAGCGCTTGTCCTCCGCCTTAGCTCTCTCTCGTATCTTCGTTAGTATCAGTCCAATTTCCCTGAAATTTTTACCCTCTGTATTTCAGGCACCATAAATAAGATCAAAACAGTTACCAAGTTCCAGCGCTTGTCCTCCGCCTTAGCTCTCTCTCGTATCTTCGTTAGTATCAGTCCAATTTCCCTGAAATTTTTACCCTCTGTATTTCGGGCACCGTAAATAAGATCAAAACAGTTACCAAGCTCAATCTCTTGTCCTCCGCCTTAGCTCTCTCTCGTATCTTCGTTAGTATCAGTCCAATTTCCCTGAAATTTCTACCCTCTGTATTTCAGGCACCGTAAATAAGATCAAAACAGTTACCAAGCTCCAGCGCTTGTCCTCCGCCTTAGCTCTCTCTCGTATCTTCGTTAGTATCAGTCCAATTTCCCTGAAATTTCTACCCTCTGTATTTCAGGCACCGTAAATAAGATCAAAATAGTTACCAAGCTCCAGCGCTTGTCCTCCGCCTTAGTTCTCTTTCGTATCTTTGTAAATAAACTATCAATTTCCCTTAAATTTTTACCCTCTGTATTTCAGACACCGTAAATAAAATCAAGTCAGTTATCGAGCTCCAGCTCTCGTCCCCGCCCTAATTCTCTTTCGTATCTTTGTAAATAACCCATCAATTTCCCTAAAAATTAAAAGCAGACATACTTCAAAGTTAGTAAATAAGATCAAGTCAGTTACTGAGCTCCAGCTCTCGTCCCCCACCCTCTTCCACCCTCAAGTCTTTGTAAATAAACCATCAATTTCCCCGAAATTTTTTACCCTCTGTATTTCAGACATAGTAAATATGATGAAAACAATTATAAAACTCTAGCTCTTGTCCTCTGTCCAAGTTCACTCCTGTAAATTCATTACTATCAATCCAAATCCCCCTGAGATTTAAACACCCAACTACATTTTCAGACATAGTAAATAAAAACCAGTTCAGTTATCAAGTTTCAACTCTTGTGCCCCAGCTTAGTTCATTTGTGCAAGTTCTTTATTTTCCAACTAAATCACCCTGAGATTTAAGATCACCTTATTTTCTAACGTAGTAAAATTAATCTGGACATTAGCCTTAGATCATCAGACATAAATATATTCGATCAAGTCCGTCTCCAGCTTATCTCTTATCCGAGTATACACATAACCCCAACCTGTTTAATTATCTTTCACCCCCTCCCACCTTCCTCCATCTCATCCAAGTCTCATAAATTTAAATATAGCTGTTAATTTGCGTTCTTTCCCCGTTCATAGCATATTCTCTGTAAGTTCAGATCTGTACTTAGTCTTACATATTCTCTACTTCTTTCCCATTTTATACAAGACTTAAACAACTATTACCGTCTCCTCTATCTTATTTAAACATGAGTCATATGTAAATATACCCGACTCTTTCCATCCATTACAAGTCCTAGCTTGTTCACCGCCCAACTCACTACGCTATTTCTACTCTACATGTTATAGCATGTTTTCCGCTCATCTTGGTACCAACCCTTACAATCTCTCTCTCATTCCTTTACATGTCTCAGCATGTCTCAGCATGTTCGCCTCGCATCTTACTACGCTGTCTACTTTACATGTTGTAGCGTGTATTACCGTCTCCTCTATCTTATTTAAACATGAGTCATATGTAAATATACCCGACTCTTTCCATCCATTACAAGTCCTAGCTTGTTCACCGCCCAACTCACTACGCTATTTCTACTCTACATGTTATAGCATGTTTTCCGCTCATCTTGGTACCAACCCTTACAATCTCTCTCTCATTCCTTTACATGTCTCAGCATGTCTCAGCATGTTCGCCTCGCATCTTACTACGCTGTCTACTTTACATGTTGTAGCGTGTATTACTGTGTCCCATATCTTATTTAAACATGAGTCATATGTAAATATACCCGACTCCTTCCATCCATTACAAGTCCTAGCTTGTTCACCGCCCAACTCACTACACTGTCTACTTTACATGTTGTAGCATGTTTTCCGCACATCTTGATACCATCCCTTACAATCTCTCAATCCTTTACACATCCCAACTTTCAACCCTTTCTTACAATTTTCCTCCATCCCTCCGCTACATGTTCTTACCCGTTCATTACAGTCCACTACATATTCTCTAATCATCTCTGTACTAATTCTCAAAACTAGTTGTTTCTGTCATTTTAGTAAGTAAGTAAGTAAGTAGATCATCGTTACTAACAACAACAACAACAACAACAACAACAGTAACATTACTAATTCACAGTAAGTTACTACTGAGCATTTAGCAGTTATCCATTTTCAAAATAAGGTCAATATAAATCATTCTAAGACATCTTCGTACAATTAAAGATACTTGCCTGTGCACTAAGTCATTACTTACAGTAGCATCTTAAGGCATTGTTTTCGTAACTCAGTTTTATTAAACATACACCTTCATTAGTCAAAGGAAAACTTTTCAAGTCATTGTATTGAATATTTCCGTTAAACTTACTACATCATGTCATTATTCGGTTTCATAATTAAGTACTTGTTTCAGTCCTCCAATGTAATAAGCAAATTATTCTATTAAGGATAAAGAAATCTTATTTAGAAGAGACATTAAGTTTATTACAACATTTAACGCATACAAGTGTTTTTAGTAGTTATACAGGTATTCAAGAAATCATAAGTGTTCAAGAAGCAATTATATACAAGTGTTCTTAGTAGTTATACAAGTGTTCAAGAAAATCATATACAGTTATTCTTAGTAGTTATACAGGTATTCATAAGTGTTCAAGAAGCAAACATATACAGTTATTCTTAGTAGTTATACAAGTGTTCAAGAAAATCATATACAAGTGTTCAAGAAGCAATTGGATTTATTATATATAAAATATTTCCTCTACAAATTGGACAGCATTTCAGAGCTAAAAGACAACCACTGCATGTCACCATATGTTTACATGGTAGTATTACAATATTTATATTTTTATCCATACAAACTCTGCATAAAATATCTTCTTCCCAAGATTGTTCTGTACAGTCCTTGTTTTCAACAGTGTTAGTACAAGTCTCCGGTAAAGTTTTCAATCCCAGATCTTCAAGCGTAGCTTCTTGTTCCTTTTTATCATCAACTGCTTCATAAATTAAGTCCCGTACCCGTAAATAAATATCTGTACCCTCTTGCATATACCTCAACACGATTTCTAGGCATCTACTTTGTATAATAAAAGGTAACAAATCTCTGGATTCCTTAAGATACTCACTTAAAGCATATCTTATACTCTCCACAGGTAATAATTTTTGATGAATCAAATGTTTGAACTTATCCATACCCTCCATTAAGATATTAATTAAATCATTGTCTATAGGTTTTATAGGTAATGGTATTGTCAATCTAGCATTCTTAACAAATTCCTTGCCCCTTGCAAGAATAATGTAAGCACATTCTGGACTACATCTCGCATGTAACGTCCAAGGATCATCTTCTGGTCTCCAATTTCGTATTCCACAGGCGCAGTGATAGCAGCAGACGTGGTCACTTATACCTGAAAACCATAAAACAATCCAGCATTATCTCGTTACTATCTTTTAACTAATATTCATTATTTCTTTACTTATAACTCTATTAAGTTTAAAATAGTTAAAACACTTCATACCACAGTAAAAAAAACCAGCTTCTTCCAGCTCATGAGAAGTTTGCTTGACGCTTCCAGGCCATGTCATATCAAATGTCTCTAGGCGAGATTTATAAGTTACCAATCCTGGATTCAGCGATTTCCTAAATTTTATCAATCCCAGATCTTCCTTAGGAGGAGCACCACCTAAAAAATATAACGTAGTTACGTAAATTATTCTTTAGAAGAATAAGAAGTATCTATTTAAGCAATCAAGTTTTGTACAGAGTATATAAGACTGGTATAAGAATACATCATAAGAATATATACTTACTACTACCACTTATTTTCTTATTTCCCAGTTCTATTTTATGGGAAACAAATTCCAGTCCATATTTGAAAGCTATCTCAGACACCTCTAAAGAAACATTGTCACTCCTCTTGCCTCTAATAAAGGCACAGTCTTGATTAATGATCTTATGACGTCTTCTGGGGGTATCACCAACAATCCATGCACCTACTATACAATAACAAAATGCACACAAACAGTAATCACTATTGCGAAGGTAATAGAACCCATCTTCAACTAAGTCAATAGGGTTTAACCACTTAATGGGCCAATCCACAAATGTTTGTAGTCTAACTCCTGCACATTTAAGGCTTTCTATACTGTAAAACTTCCTGGCACACAAAGGATCCATCGTGTGAGGGCAGCACTAACTATTAGAGTAGGATAAGCAAGTATATATATCCCTAAAATAAGTATCGTACATCGCTACATATTTAACAGTTTCCCCATTTATAATAGACAGTAATCTCCTCTAAATACTTCTCTACTTAAAAATCCTTAAAGTTTCATAATTAAATAAAGCTCTTATATAAATACTTAGTAGACTACTTTCATTATTTATTAGACTTATTAGAAAAATACATCACTTTGGCAATCTCGCTAAAAGTATACTGTTACGTCATTATTCGTAGCTGCCGTACATAATGATAGATATATACATATATATATATATAATTTAGTAGTAAATTCTTATTTAATCTAATTAAAATATATGCTTAAAGCATCTATATCCTAAAATGAAATATACTATTAGTTATAATGTCATATATAATATCGCTCTAAGGTAACAAAAATCCTTATTAATATATTCAAATAAGTGGTAACTTTTACATTACCCCCAATATAAGAGCGCGGACCTCACATTAGGGATATTATTACGACTATCTGGATCGTATCTACTACCTTACGAGGAAGAAAATTCACCATGGATACTGTTCTGACAACTTGTCAGGGTTATTTAACCGACGATTCATTTTGTAATAATGAAACCTGTATTGTGTACGGAGTGAACTGTATATCCTGTGTTCCCCGAGGAATGGCCCTAGACTTAGCCAAGAAATATTCTCATGCTGACGCTTATAATGTTCGCCGACCCTTGTACAGTCTTAAGAGATGTATCCCTGAAGATCGTCCAGTACCAGGAACAATTCATATCTCTAAAGGAGAAAATCTTCCGTATATTGTTGCTATAGCCACACAATACGGTATTGGATTACCTATAGAAAGTAATAACATTGCTCAGGGAATTATAGAAAACTCAAAAGACAGAAACATGCTCTCTGGATTAAACGAAGATACATCCATTAATCGTCTCGTCTACTTCAAGAATGGTATGAAAGATTTATTTAACTTTATCAAGGGCTCTCCTCAAATTATGAGAGTTATAATACCAACAGGAATTGGGATTACATGTGTTCGAAGAGATAAAGTTTGGGAAAATACTTATCTTCCTGTTATTGAAGATATGTATAAACAGTTAAAACCCTACGGAGTGGAAGTTAAATTACTGTTTAACGAGGAGATTATGCAGAGGAAGAGCAAGTAACACTTGGCAACCTTTTGTGTGCGCAGTGTTTCTACGCGCAGCCTAAAGATGTATATATGCTTCCCCCGGAGTGATCTCTTACGGCGTCCTCCTCTTCTTGGATGTCGGAATCTACTTCAAGCTTGGATATTCAAGGCTATGGAGATCAAGACTATTATTGGAGACTTTGCCTCCCTGCCCGTCTACAATAATCACGACTGTTTATTGTACGATCTTGATGCTACGAGTGTACAAATGTGTAAAATTGTGCAAGGATTGTGGGATCGTTACCCATATGCGAGATTACATCGTGAAAACTTTCCTTACAAAAACAGGGCTGTTGTATCTTATCGCAGTAACCCTGGTAGTATACATATTGGAGAACCACCTGAATTTAACAACAGGATGGATGAAGATCCCCATCTACCCCTTATTATTGGTTTAGTGACTCAGTTTGCTAGTAGACCTGCAACTTTACCAGCATATGAAAATCCTCCGTGTGAAGTACGAAGTTTAGATGAACATTTTTACGATGGACTTGAAAAAGATACAGAATATCAGAGATGGCGCTGGTTTGAAAATGCTCTGAAGGAAGCCCTTGTTTTCATTCTTAAAAGATGTGTTAAGAGAATTATTATTCCATATGGGTTTGGCATGTCAAGTTATTTGGACAACTGCGCAGTATGGGAAAGTAAATATTTGCCTATACTTGAGAAAATAGGACAAAAACTACGAAAACGAGGTATTGTACTCTTCATAGTACGTCCCGAAAACATCGTTCCTCCTCAGTCATCCACCCACGGCATCTTTGAAAATAAGATTCCATACATTGCTGTTCTTCAAAATGGACCCACAACTAATGCTACTGATGCTGCTAGGACACCTGAAGATGATGCTACGCCTGCTACCGCTGATGCTAGTTCACCTTCTATCAACACTAAGTTGCCTGATACAATTAATTCAACACCTGTTAATGTTACTACGTCTGTTGATACTAATGTTACAATGTGTGTTAGTAGTAGTTTTACAAATTTAGAAGAGAAGATGGATTGGGAATAATAATGTCTGTAAATAATTTATACTTTGTACATTTTTACAAATTAAATACATTGTACATTTTTACACATTAAATAACAAAATAGAAACTCGTGTGTTTATTTTCTCCCTTTTTAATGTCTAAATGTCAACTCTACTTTTCTGAGTATATAGGAAGAGGTACGAAACTTTTTCTGTCTTACTTCAAGATGGATTGTTCTATGTACATGCAAGTGAAGCTTAAGCGTTTGAATAAGTGTATTATAGATGCTGATTTTACTAGTGATGAAATTCTAAAACCTGGAGACTGTCTTGTCTACGATTCTCATAATTTATCTGGTGGATTTGCACAACTGTTATGGGAAAAATATCCTTACAGTAAAGTTTCCGAGTGTGAAGTGGTACAGAATAATATAACTCCTGGTGGTATAGTACTTGCTTTATCTCCAGAACCAGAAATAAAACCTCATATTATAGGACTTCAATACAGTAGCTCTAATGAAGATCTAGGATTACAGAAAGATATTATTAAACGTTGGAGTTTTAAATCTGCAATAAGACAAATTTGTTGTCAGGCAAGAAATAATAATTTAATCCAGCGTATAATTATTCCATATGGTATTGGGTTTAATGACGGAATAGGATGGAGTAAAGAAGAACAAGAAGAATGGGAGACACACTATTTTCCAGGACTAGCCCATTTAGCTTATGTTTTAAAGAATAATAAAAAAGAATTATTAATGGTTCGTATACCTCTTGGAGAAGATGTTACGGGGACTGGGAGAGAGAAGAAACAAGTAGAGGGTGGATCTAATAAACGGAAGAGAATGTCATAGTTAAACTAGTAGATCTAAAATAACACATATAACTAATTTGGAAACTACAGCTAAGAGAGAGGGGCGGAGCGTAATAATCTCCGATGTGATAAGCTAGGTCGGGATATATCTTGACATAAACTCCCCATCTCGGTCCAGCAGTGAGAAGACATACTCGGATCGATGGCTGCTGTATACAGTAAGTGCTTATTGTATGATGTACTTACAGTACTCGTTATATTTGTTGTGATATAATTTTGCTTATTATTGAATATCTTTTTAGTTTTGAAATATTATGATTATTTAATAGTCCCTGTGTTAAATATTGTATTTTTCTTTGTTTAAAGATTTACCCCATGTGATGGATGTGAAGAGTCTACCAGGGTTTGGAAGCATGCCTGATCTTGTGTCAGAAACTATATGGCAAAGTCCAGCTTCGACTGTTTTGTGGAAGAATATGCCCCTGGCGGAAAAACAGACTTATAAAGTGATGACACATACTGATAAATGTACGCATGAGAACATTGTTCCAGCTCTAGCAAAGTTTATTAGCAAAAGTGAAAATGTTTTAATGATACTGATTGGCCGTGATTTTATAAAGTTGAAAGAAGAACTTCCAATGATAAAATGCGACATAGTCTTATTTAGCTTAAAAGAGAGTGTTACAGATGTACTCAAGAAACATGAGAATTGTCAAGTGTTGTTGCTGACGAAAATTCCTAGTAAGGCTGAGATGAAGAAAATTTCTTTGTTATTTAAAGGCGATAAAATAATTTGCACTTTTAGACCTAAACCCCGTTTTAAATACATATTTCCAGAATTTGAAGAAGTGCCTATAGGATGTAACTTAAAGGATAAATTTTTTATAAGAAAATTTGTGGATGAAATTGGTTCTCCAAATGCTGCAAACTGGTTTATTAATAAGTTGAGTTCTGAAGAACGAGAAGTGTATACTATAATGAGCCAGGATGAACTGCAACAGCCGGTAAATAGTAAGACTGTGAAAGAGCTTAGTATTATTCACCCTAAAACAGAAGAAGATGAACATTGGAGTTTAATTGATCATATGGAGGAGAGCTTTCCATCTTTTCCGTTAAATTTAATAAAGATGAGACCAGAAATAGGATATCATACCCCCCAAAAGATAGAAATAGAGGCAGTGATGAGATTTATAGGACAGGATCCTGTACTTGGTGTTTTCTCTGGTATGGCCTTTATTGAAAATCTTATTAGGATAAGACATACTAATGTGGTACGAGCTACAGATAATTACTCGAATATGGGTGAGAGTAAGTGGATGGAGGTTGAACAAATGGATGCTGTAGAAGCAGTTAGGACTTATTGTAATGACAGAGAAGTACTTCTAATGTCCTGGCCTGAATTGATTTGTGATGATAATGTTTATAGCGATGCTTTCTATGTTTTAAAGGAATTTAAGGGACAAAAACTAATCTATTTTGGAGAAGGGGAAGGGGGATGCTGTGCATGTGATGGATTTTTTAACTTGCTGGATAGTGAGTTTCATTGTGTGAAATCAAATACATGTTTTACTTATAATTCTTTTATAAATTCAAATGTTTATTTCTATATAAGACTATAGTGTTTATGATTTCTTGAACACTTGTATATGATTTTCTTGAACACTTGTATAACTACTAAGAATAACTGTATATGTTTGCTTCTTGAACACTTATGAATACCTGTATAACTACTAAGAATAACTGTATATGATTTTCTTGAACACTTGTAAAACTACTAAGAACACTTATGATTTTCTTGAATACCTGTATAACTACTAAAAACACTTGTATGCGTTAAATGTTGTAATAAACTTAATGTCTCTTCTAAATAAGATTTCTTTATCCTTAATAGAATAATTTGCTTATTACATTGGAGGACTGAAACAAGTACTTAATTATGAAACCGAATAATGACATGATGTAGTAAGTTTAACGGAAATATTGAATACAATGACTTGAAAAGTTTTCCTTTGACTAATGAAGGTGTATGTTTAATAAAACTGAGTTACGAAAACAATGCCTTAAGATGCTACTGTAAGTAATGACTTAGTGCACAGGCAAGTATCTTTAATTGTACGAAGATGTCTTAGAATGATTTATATTGACCTTATTTTGAAAATGGATAACTGCTAAATGCTCAGTAGTAACTTACTGTGAATTAGTAATGTTACTGTTGTTGTTGTTGTTGTTGTTGTTGTTAGTAACGATGATCTACTTACTTACTTACTTACTAAAATGACAGAAACAACTAGTTTTGAGAATTAGTACAGAGATGATTAGAGAATATGTAGTGGACTGTAATGAACGGGTAAGAACATGTAGCGGAGGGATGGAGGAAAATTGTACGAAAGGGTTGAAAGTTGGGATGTGTAAAGGATTGAGAGATTGTAAGGGATGGTATCAAGATGTGCGGAAAACATGCTACAACATGTAAAGTAGACAGTGTAGTGAGTTGGGCGGTGAACAAGCTAGGACTTGTAATGGATGGAAGGAGTCGGGTATATTTACATATGACTCATGTTTAAATAAGATATGGGACACAGTAATACACGCTACAACATGTAAAGTAGACAGCGTAGTAAGATGCGAGGCGAACATGCTGAGACATGCTGAGACATGTAAAGGAATGAGAGAGAGATTGTAAGGGTTGGTACCAAGATGAGCGGAAAACATGCTATAACATGTAGAGTAGAAATAGCGTAGTGAGTTGGGCGGAGAACAAGCTAGGACTTGTAATGGATGGAAAGAGTCGGGTATATTTACATATGACTCATGTTTAAATAAGATAGAGGAGACGGTAATAGTTGTTTAAGTCTTGTATAAAATGGGAAAGAAGTAGAGAATATGTAAGACTAAGTACAGATCTGAACTTACAGAGAATATGCTATGAACGGGGAAAGAACGCAAATTAACAGCTACATTTAAATTTATGAGACTTGGATGAGATGGAGGAAGGTGGGAGGGGGTGAAAGATAATTAAACAGGTTGGGGTTATGTGTATACTCGGATAAGAGATAAGCTGGAGACGGACTTGATCGAATATATTTATGTCGGATGATCTAAGGCTAATGTCCAGATTAATTTTACTACGTTAGAAAATAAGGTGATCTTAAATCTCAGGGTGATTTAGTTGGAAAATAAAGAACTTGCACAAATGAACTAAGCTGGGGCACAAGAGTTGAAACTTGATAACTGAACTGGTTTTTATTTACTATGTCAGAAAATGTAGTTGGGTGTTTAAATCTCAGGGGGATTTGGATTGATAGTAATGAATTTACAGGAGTGAACTTGGACAGAGGACAAGAGCTAGAGTTTTATAATTGTTTTCATCATATTTACTATGTCTGAAATACAGAGGGTAAAAATTTCGGGGAAATTGATGGTTTATTTACAAAGACTTGAGGGTGGAAGAGGGTGGGGGACGAGAGCTGGAGCTCAGTAACTGACTTGATCTTATTTACTAACTTTGAAGTATGTCTGCTTTTAATTTTAGGGAAATTGATGGGTTATTTACAAAGATACGAAAGAGAATTAAGGCGGGGACGAGAGCTGGAGCTCGATAACTGACTTGATTTTATTTACGGTGTCTGAAATACAGAGGGTAAAAATTTAAGGGAAATTGATAGTTTATTTACAAAGATACGAAAGAGAACTAAGGCGGAGGACAAGCGCTGGAGCTTGGTAACTGTTTTGATCTTATTTACGGTGCCTGAATTACAGAGGGTAGAAATTTCAGGGAAATTGGACTGATACTAACGAAGATACGAGAGAGAACTAAGGCGGAGGACAAGCGCCGGAGCTTGGTAACTGTTTTGATCTTATTTACGGTGCCCGAAATACAGAGGGTAAAAATTTCAGGGAAATTGGACTGATACTAACGAAGATACGAGAGAGAGCTAAGGCGGAGGACAAGCGCTGGAGCTTGGTAACTGTTTTGATCTTATTTACGGTGCCCGAAATACAGAGGGTAAAAATTTCAGGGAAATTGGACTGATACTAACGAAGATACGAGAGAGAGCTAAGGCGGAGGACAAGCGCTGGAGCTTGGTAACTAAATTACTGTATTGAACTACATTTGAAATATGATTATTTAAAATTTTAGAGGGATTGGAATGATAGTATTCATTATACGACAGGGGACTAAGGTGGGGGGAACGTGAGCTAGAACATGCTTACTAACATGATTTATTTGTGTAAAACTGACTTGCTTAATGAAAAGGAGCAAACATACGATGTTGGAAAATAGTTGAACTGAATGAAAGGAGAGAGAGAGAGAGAGAGGAGGGGCGGTTGAGATATTATTATGGAGAAGATAAGATAAGAGGTCTGGCTGGCCGGGCGTAATGTAAATAAAGGTGACGCGAGAGATTGCGAGGTAAGGGGGGAGGGAGGGGGGTGTGATGTACGAAACACTGAAAACCATGACTTACACAGGTGATTTTCTAAATTTATATGAATAACTAAGGCTTACATAGACGATTTTGTAAGTTGAAAACATGTAAAACATGTCCGTAGAGTTCTCCTGGAAGCCCTAAAGAGCTACATACGTTATTTGAATTTCTCCCATAAGGCCTTAACAAACTTCTATGTCTCGGAAATTATTTTTCTCATAAGAACTTTAACAAACTCGTATGACATTATTTTTCCTCATAAGAATTCCCTAATTCCAAATCTGTGACTCCCCAAATTCGCCGGAAAACCCTGGCGGTCCACAGACGATTTTCTAAATTTACCTGAAACCCTTGGGGCCCACAGACGATTTTTCCCCCCAAAAAAAAAATCGTCTGTGAGGCGCCTTCCCTACTACTCATGACCAGTCTGCACCAGCCAGCTGGCCATGACCAGTCTGCACCAGCCAGCTGGCCATGACCAGTCAGCACCAGCCAGCTGGCCACGACCAGTCTGCACCAGCTGGCCACGACCAGTCTGCACCAGCTGGCCACGACCAGTCTGCACCAGCCAGCTGGCCATGAATAGTCAGCACCAGCTGGCCATGACCAGTCTGCACCAACCAGCTGGCTATGACCAGTCTGCACCAGCTGGCCATGACCAGTCTGCACCAGCTGGCCATGACCAGTCTGCACCAGCCAGCTGACCACGACCAGTCTGCACCAGCCAGCTGGCCATGACCAGTCTGCACCAGCCAGCTGGCCACGACCAGTCTGCACCAGCCAGCTGGCCATGACCAGTCTGCACCAGCTGGCCACGACCAGTCTGCACCAGCCAGCTGGCCACGACCAGTCTGCACCAGCCACCTGGCCACGACCAGTCTGCACCAGCTGGCCATGACCAGTCTGCACCAGCTGGCTATGACCAGTCTGCACCAGCCAGGTGGCCATGACCAGTCTGCACCAGCTGGCCATGACCAGTCTGCACCAGCTGGCCATGACCAGTCTGCACCAGCTGGCCATGACCAGTCAGCACCAGCCTGCTGGCCATGACCAGTCTGCACCAGCTGGCCATGACCAGTCAGCACCAGCCAGCTGGCCATGACCAGTCTGCACCAGCCAGCTGGCCATGACCAGTCTGCACCAGCCAGCTGGCCATGACCAGTCTGCACCAGCCAGCTGGCCATGACCAGTCAGCACCAGCCAGCTGGCCACGACCAGTCTGCACCAGCTGGCCACGACCAGTCTGCACCAGCCAGCTGGCCATGAATAGTCAGCACCAGCTGGCCATGACCAGTCTGCACCAGCCAGCTGGCTATGACCAGTCTGCACCAGCTGGCCATGACCAGTCTGCACCAGCTGGCCATGACCAGTCTGCACCAGCCAGCTGACCACGACCAGTCTGCACCAGCCAGCTGGCCATGACCAGTCTGCACCAGCCAGCTGGCCACGACCAGTCTGCACCAGCCAGCTGGCCATGACCAGTCTGCACCAGCTGGCCACGACCAGTCTGCACCAGCCAGCTGGCCACGACCAGTCTGCACCAGCCAGCTGGCCACGACCAGTCTGCACCAGCCAGCTGGCCACGACCAGTCTGCACCAGCCAGCTGGCCACGACCAGTCTGCACCAGCTGGCCATGACCAGTCTGCACCAGCTGGCTATGACCAGTCTGCACCAGCCAGGTGGCCATGACCAGTCTGCACCAGCTGGCCATGACCAGTCTGCACCAGCTGGCTATGACCAGTCTGCACCAGCTGGCTATGACCAGTCTGCACCAGCTGGCCACGACCAGTCTGCACCAGCCAGCTGTTTTATGACCAGTCTGCACCAGCCAGCTGGCCATGACCAGTCTGCACCAGCCAGCTGGCCACGACCAGTCTGCACCATCCAGCTGGCCATGACCAGTCTGCACCAGCCAGCTGGCCATGACCAGTCTGCACCAGCCAGCTGGCCATGACCAGTCTGCACCAGCCAGCTGGCCATGACCAGTCTGCACCAGCTGGCCATGACCAGTCTGCACCAGCCAGCAAGCCATGACCAGTCTGCACTAGCTGGCCATGACCAGTCTGCACAAGCCAGCTGGTCACGACCAGTCTGCACCAGCCAGCTGGCCATGACCAGTCTGCACCAGCTGGCCATGACCAGTCTGCACCAGCCAGCTGGCCATGACCAGTCAGCACCAGCCAGCTGGCCATGACCAGTCTGCACCAGCTGGCCATGACCAGTCTGCACCAGCCAGCTGGCCATGACCAGTCAGCACCTGCCAGCTGGCCATGACCAGTCAGCACCTGCCAGCTGGCCACGACCAGTCTGCACCAGCCGGCTGGCCACGACCAGTCTGCACCAGCCAGCAAGCCATGACCAGTCTGCACTAGCTGGCCATGACCAGTCTGCACCAGCCAGCTGGCCACGACCAGTCTGCACCAGCCAGCTGGCCATGACCAGTCTGCACCAGCTGGCTATGACCAGTCTGCACCAGCCAGGTGGCCATGACCAGTCTGCACCAGCT
Source organism: Procambarus clarkii (assembly GCF_040958095.1). NCBI lineage: Eukaryota > Metazoa > Arthropoda > Malacostraca > Decapoda > Cambaridae > Procambarus > Procambarus clarkii. The sequence goes on from NC_091198.1 coordinate 37,160,474, forward strand.
GGCCATGACCAGTCTGCACCAGCTGGCCATGACCAGTCTGCACCAGCTGGCTATGACCAGTCTGCACCAGCTGGCCACGACCAGTCTGCACCAGCCAGCTGTTTTATGACCAGTCTGCACCAGCCAGCTGGCCATGACCAGTCTGCACCAGCCAGCTGGCCACGACCAGTCTGCACCATCCAGCTGGCCATGACCAGTCTGCACCAGCCAGCTGGCCATGACCAGTCTGCACCAGCCAGCTGGCCATGACCAGTCTGCACCAGCCAGCTGGCCATGACCAGTCTGCACCAGCTGGCCATGACCAGTCTGCACCAGCCAGCAAGCCATGACCAGTCTGCACTAGCTGGCCATGACCAGTCTGCACAAGCCAGCTGGTCACGACCAGTCTGCACCAGCCAGCTGGCCATGACCAGTCTGCACCAGCTGGCCATGACCAGTCTGCACCAGCCAGCTGGCCATGACCAGTCAGCACCAGCCAGCTGGCCATGACCAGTCTGCACCAGCTGGCCATGACCAGTCTGCACCAGCCAGCTGGCCATGACCAGTCAGCACCTTCCAGCTGGCCATGACCAGTCAGCACCTGCCAGCTGGCCATGACCAGTCTGCACCAGCTGGCCATGACCAGTCAGCACCAGCCAGCTGGCCACGACCAGTCTGCACCAGCCAGCTGGCCATGACCAGTCTGCACCAGCCAGCTGGCCATGACCAGTCAGCACCAGCCAGCTGGCCATGACCAGTCTGCACCAGCCAGCTGGCCATGACCAGTCTGCACTAGCTGGCCATGACCAGTCTGCACCAGCTGGCCACGACCAGTCTGCACCAGCCAGCTGGCCATGACCAGTCTGCACCAGCCAGCTGGCCATGACCAGTCAGCACCTGCCAGCTGGCCATGACCAGTCAGCACCTGCCAGCTGGCCATGACCAGTCTGCACCAGCTGGCCATGACCAGTCAGCACCAGCCAGCTGGCCACGACCAGTCTGCACCAGCCAGCTGGCCATGACCAGTCTGCACCAGCCAGCTGGCCATGACCAGTCAGCACCAGCCAGCTGGCCATGACCAGTCAGCACCAGCCAGCTGGCCATGACCAGTCTGCACCAGCCAGCTGGCCATGACCAGTCTGCACTAGCTGGCCATGACCAGTCTGCACTAGCTGGCCATGACCAGTCTGCACCAGCTGGCCACGACCAGTCTGCACCAGCCAGCTGGCCATGACCAGTCTGCACCAGCCAGCTGGCCAGGACCAGTCTGCACCAGCCAGCTGGCCATGACCAGTCTGCACCAGCCAGCTGGCCACGACCAGTCTGCACCAGCTGGCCATGACCAGTCTGCACCAGCCAGCTGGCCACGACCAGTCTGCACCAGCTGGCTATGACCAGTCTGCACCAGCTAGCTGGCCATGACCAGTCTGCACCAGCCAGCTGGCCATGACCAGTCTGCACCAGCTGGCTGGCCATGACCAGTCAGCACCAGCCAGCTGGCCATGACCAGTCTGCACCAGCCAGCTGGCCATGACCAGTCTGCACCAGCCAGCTGGCCATGACCAGTCTGCACCAGCCAGCTGGCCATGACCAGTCTGCACCAGCCAGCTGGCCATGACCAGTCTGCACCAGCCAGCTGGCCACGACCAGTCTGCACCAGCTGGCCATGACCAGTCTGCACCAGCTGGCCACGACCAGTCTGCACCAGCTGGCCATGACCAGTCAGCACCAGCCAGCTGGCCATGACCAGTCTGCACCAGCTGGCCACGACCAGTCTGCACCAGCTGGCCATGACCAGTCTGCACTAGCTGGCCATGACCAGTCTGCACTAGCTGGCCATGACCAGTCTGCACCAGCTGGCCACGACCAGTCTGCACCAGCCAGCTGGCCATGACCAGTCTGCACCAGCCAGCTGGCCAGGACCAGTCTGCACCAGCCAGCTGGCCATGACCAGTCTGCACCAGCCAGCTGGCCACGACCAGTCTGCACCAGCTGGCCATGACCAGTCTGCACCAGCCAGCTGGCCACGACCAGTCTGCACCAGCTGGCTATGACCAGTCTGCACCAGCTAGCTGGCCATGACCAGTCTGCACCAGCCAGCTGGCCATGACCAGTCTGCACCAGCTGGCTGGCCATGACCAGTCAGCACCAGCCAGCTGGCCATGACCAGTCTGCACCAGCCAGCTGGCCATGACCAGTCTGCACCAGCCAGCTGGCCATGTCCAGTCTGCACCAGCCAGCTGGCCATGACCAGTCTGCACCAGCCAGCTGGCCATGACCAGTCTGCACCAGCCAGCTGGCCATGACCAGTCTGCACCAGCCAGCTGGCCACGACCAGTCTGCACCAGCTGGCCATGACCAGTCTGCACCAGCTGGCCACGACCAGTCTGCACCAGCTGGCCATGACCAGTCAGCACCAGCCAGCTGGCCATGACCAGTCTGCACCAGCTGGCCACGACCAGTCTGCACCAGCTGGCCATGACCAGTCAGCACCAGCCAGCTGGCCATGACCAGTCTGCACCAGCTGGACATGACCAGTCTGCACCAGCCAGCTGGCCATGACCAGTCTGCACCAGCTGGCCATGACCAGTCTGCACCAGCCAGCTGGCCATGACCAGTCTGCACCAGCCAGCTGGCCACGACCAGTCTGCACCAGCCAGCTGGCCACGACCAGTCTGCACCAGCCAGCTGGCCATGACCAGTCTGCACCAGCCAGTTGGCCATGACCAGTCTGCACCAGCCAGCGGGCCATGACCAGTCTGCACCAGCCAGCTGGCCACGACCAGTCTGCACCAGCCAGCTGGCCACGACCAGTCTGCACCAGCCAGCTGGCCATGACCAGTCTGCACCAGCCAGTTGGCCATGACCAGTTTGCACCAGCCAGCTGGCCACGACCAGTCTGCACCAGCTGGCTATGACCAGTCTGCACCAGCTAGCTGGCCATGACCAGTCTGCACCAGCCAGCTGGCCATGACCAGTCTGCACCAGCTGGCTGGCCATGACCAGTCAGCACCAGCCAGCTGGCCATGACCAGTCTGCACCAGCCAGCTGGCCATGACCAGTCTGCACCAGCCAGCTGGCCATGACCAGTCTGCACCAGCCAGCTGGCCATGACCAGTCTGCACCAGCCAGCTGGCCATGACCAGTCTGCACCAGCCAGCTGGCCACGACCAGTCTGCACCAGCTGGCCATGACCAGTCTGCACCAGCTGGCCACGACCAGTCTGCACCAGCTGGCCATGACCAGTCAGCACCAGCCAGCTGGCCATGACCAGTCTGCACCAGCTGGCCACGACCAGTCTGCACCAGCTGGCCATGACCAGTCAGCACCAGCCAGCTGGCCATGACCAGTCTGCACCAGCTGGACATGACCAGTCTGCACCAGCCAGCTGGCCATGACCAGTCTGCACCAGCTGGCCATGACCAGTCTGCACCAGCCAGCTGGCCATGACCAGTCTGCACCAGCCAGCTGGCCACGACCAGTCTGCACCAGCCAGCTGGCCACGACCAGTCTGCACCAGCCAGCTGGCCATGACCAGTCTGCACCAGCCAGTTGGCCATGACCAGTCTGCACCAGCCAGCTGGCCATGACCAGTCTGCACCAGCCAGCTGGCCACGACCAGTCTGCACCAGCCAGCTGGCCATGACCAGTCTGCACCAGCTGGCCATGACCAGTCTGCACCAGCCAGCTGGCCATGACCAGTCAGCACCTGCCAGCTGGCCATGACCAGTCAGCCCCTGCCAGCTGGCCATGACCAGTCTGCACCAGCTGGCCATGACCAGTCAGCACCAGCCAGCTGGCCACGACCAGTCTGCACCAGCCAGCTGGCCATGACCAGTCTGCACCAGCCAGCTGGCCATGACCAGTCAGCACCAGCCAGCTGGCCATGACCAGTCTGCACTAGCTGGCCATGACCAGTCTGCACCAGCTGGCCACGACCAGTCTGCACCAGCCAGCTGGCCACGACCAGTCTGCACCAGCCAGCTGGCCATGACCAGTCTGCACCAGCCAGCTGGCCACGACCAGTCTGCACCAGCTGGCCATGACCAGTCTGCACCAGCCAGCTGGCCACGACCAGTCTGCACCAGCTGGCTATGACCAGTCTGCACCAGCTAGCTGGCCATGACCAGTCTGCACCAGCCAGCTGGCCATGACCAGTCTGCACCAGCTGGCTGGCCATGACCAGTCAGCACCAGCCAGCTGGCCATGACCAGTCTGCACCAGCCAGCTGGCCATGACCAGTCTGCACCAGCCAGCTGGCCATGACCAGTCTGCACCAGCCAGCTGGCCATGACCAGTCTGCACCAGCCAGCTGGCCATGACCAGTCTGCACCAGCCAGCTGGCCATGACCAGTCTGCACCAGCCAGCTGGCCACGACCAGTCTGCACCAGCTGGCCATGACCAGTCTGCACCAGCTGGCCACGACCAGTCTGCACCAGCTGGCCATGACCAGTCAGCACCAGCCAGCTGGCCATGACCAGTCTGCACCAGCTGGCCACGACCAGTCTGCACCAGCTGGCCATGACCAGTCAGCACCAGCCAGCTGGCCATGACCAGTCTGCACCAGCTGGACATGACCAGTCTGCAACAGCCAGCTGGCCATGACCAGTCTGCACCAGCTGGCCATGACCAGTCTGCACCAGCTGGCCATGACCAGTCTGCACCAGCTGGCCATGACCAGTCTGCACCAGCCAGCTGGCCATGACCAGTCTGCACCAGCTGGCCATGACCAGTCTGCACCAGCCAGCTGGCCATGACCAGTCAGCACAAGCCAGCTGGTCATGACCAGTCTGCACCAGCCAGCTGGCCATGACCAGTCTGCACCAGCTGGTCATGACCAGTCTGCACCAGCCAGCTGGCCATGACCAGTCTGCACCAGCCAGTTGGCCATGACCAGTCTGCACCAGCCAGCTGGCCATGACCAGTCTGCACCAGCCAGCTGGCCATGACCAGTCTGCACCAGCCAGCTGGCCATGACCAGTCTGCACCAGCCAGCTGGCCATGACCAGTCTGCACCAGCCAGCTGGCCATGACCAGTCTGCACCAGCCAGCTGGCCATGACCAGTCTGCACCAGCCCGCTGGCCATGCCCAGTCAGCACCAGCCACTTGGCCATGACCAGTCTGCACTAGCCAGCTGGCCATGACCAGTCTGCACCAGCCCGCTGGCCATGACCAGTCAGCACCAGCCAGCTGGCCACGACCAGTCTGCACCAGCTGGCCACGACCAGTCTGCACCAGCCAGCTGGCCATGACCAGTCAGCACCAGCGGGCCATGACCAGTCTGCACCAGCCAGCTGGCTATGACCAGTCTGCACCAGCTGGCCATGACCAGTCTGCACCAGCTGGCCATGACCAGTCTGCACCAGCCAGCTGACCACGACCAGTCTGCACCAGCCAGCTGGCCATGACCAGTCTGCACCAGCCAGCTGGCCACGACCAGTCTGCACCAGCCAGCTGGCCATGACCAGTCTGCACCAGCTGGCCACGACCAGTCTGCACCAGCCAGCTGGCCACGACCAGTCTGCACCAGCCAGCTGGCCACGACCAGTCTGCACCAGCCAGCTGGCCACGACCAGTCTGCACCAGCCAGCTGGCCACGACCAGTCTGCACCAGCCAGCTGGCCACGACCAGTCTGCACCAGCCAGCTGGCCACGACCAGTCTGCACCAGCTGGCCATGACCAGTCTGCACCAGCTGGCCATGACCAGTCTGCACCAGCCAGCTGGCCATGACCAGTCTGAACCAGCTGGCCATGACCAGTCTGCACCAGCTGGCCATGACCAGTCTGCACCAGCTGGCCATGACCAGTCTTCACCAGCTGGCCATGACCAGTCTGCACCAGCCAGCTGGCCACGACCAGTCTGCACCAGCCAGCTGGGTTATGACCAGTCTGCACCAGCCAGCTGGCCATGACTAGTCTGCACCAGCCAGCTGGCCATGACCAGTCTGCACCAGCCAGCTGGCCATGACCAGTCTGCACCAGCCAGCTGGCTATGACCAGTCTGCACCAGCCAGCTGGCCATGACCAGTCTGCACCAGCTGGCCATGACCAGTCTCCACCAGCTGGCCATGACCAGTCAGCACCAGCCAGCTGGCCATGACAGTCAGCACCAGCCTGCTGGCCATGACCAGTCTGCACCAGCTGGCCATGACTAGTCAGCACCAGCCAGCTGGCCATGACCAGTCTGCACCAGCCAGCTGGCAACGACCAGTCTGCACCAGCCAGCTGGCCACGACCAGTCTGCACCAGCCAGCTGGCCACGACCAGTCTGCACCAGCCAGCTGGCCACGACCAGTCTGCACCAGCCAGCTGGCCATGACCAGTCTGCACCAGCCAGCTGGCCATGACCAGTCAGCACCAGCCAGCTGGCCACGACCAGTCTGCACCAGCTGGCCACGACCAGTCTGCACCAGCCAGCTGGTTATGACCAGTCTGCACCAGCCAGCTGGCTATGACCAGTCTGCACCAGCTGGCCATGACCAGTCTGCACCAGCTGGCCATGACCAGTCTGCACCAGCCAGCTGACCACGACCAGTCTGCACCAGCCAGCTGGCCATGACCAGTCTGCACCAGCCAGCTGGCCACGACCTGGCTGCACCAGCCAGCTGGCCATGACCAGTCTGCACCGGCTGGCCACGACCAGTCTGCACCAGCCAGCTGGCCACGACCAGTCTGCACCAGCCAGCTGGCCACGACCAGTCTGCACCAGCTAGCCATGACCAGTCTGCACCAGCTGGCCATGACCAGTCTGCACCAGCTGGCCATGACCAGCCTGCACCAGCCAGCTGGCCACGACCAGTCTGCACCAGCCAGCTGGGTTATGACCAGTCTGCACCAGCCAGCTGGCCATGACCAGTCTGCACCAGCCAGCTGGCCACGACCAGTCTGCACCATCCAGCTGGACATGACCAGTCTGCACCAGCTGGCCATGACCAGTCTGCACCAGCCAGCTGGCCATGACCAGTCTGCACCAGCTGGCCATGACCAATCTGCACCAGCCAGCTGGCCATGACCAGTCTGCACCAGCTGGCCATGACCAGTCTGCACCAGCTGGCCATGACCAGTCTGCACCAGCTGGCCATGACCAGTCTGCACCAGCTGGCCATGACCAGTCTGCACCAGCTGGCCATGACCAGTCTGCACCAGCTGGCCATGACCAGTCTGCACCAGCTGGCTGGCCATGACCAGTCTGCACCAGCTGGCCATGACCAGTCAGCACCAGCCAGCTGGCCATGACCAGTCAGCACCAGCCTGCTGGCCATGACCAGTCTGCACCAGCTGGCCATGACCAGTCAGCACCAGCCAGCTGGCCATGACCAGTCTGCACCAGCCAGCTGGCCATGACCAGTCTGCACCAGCCAGCTGGCCATGACCAGTCTGCACCAGCTGGCTGGCCATGACCAGTCTGCACCAGCTGGCCATGACCAGTCAGCACCAGCCTGCTGGCCATGACCAGTCTGCACCAGCTGGCCATGACCAGTCAGCACCAGCCAGCTGGCCATGACCAGTCTGCACCAGCCAGCTGGCAACGACCAGTCTGCACCAGCTGGCCATGACCAGTCTCCACCAGCTGGCCATGACCAGTCAGCACCAGCCAGCTGGCCATGACCAGTCAGCACCAGCCTGCTGGCCATGACCAGTCTGCAGCAGCTGGCCATGACCAGTCAGCACCAGCCAGCTGGCCATGACCAGTCAGCACCAGCCAGCTGGCAACGACCAGTCTGCACCAGCCAGCTGGCCACGACCAGTCTGCACCAGCCAGCTGGCCATGACCAGTCAGCACCAGCTGGCCATGACCAGTCTGCACCAGCCAGCTGGCTATGACCAGTCTGCACCAGCTGGCCATGACCAGTCTGCACCAGCTGGCCATGACCAGTCTGCACCAGCGGGCCATGACCAGTCTGCACCAGCCAGCTGACCACGACCAGTCTGCACCAGCCAGCTGGCCATGACCAGTCTGCACCAGCCAGCTGGCCACGACCAGTCTGCACCAGCCAGCTGGCCATGACCAGTCTGCACCAGCTGGCCACGACCAGTCTGCACCAGCCAGCTGGCCACGACCAGTCTGCACCAGCCAGCTGGCCACGACCAGTCTGCACCAGCTGGCCATGACCAGTCTGCACAAGCTGGCCACGACCAGTCTGCACCAGCTGGCCATGACCAGTCTGCACCAGCTGGCCATGACCAGTCTGCACCAGCCAGCTGGCCATGACCAGTCTGCACCAGCCAGCTGGCCATGACCAGTCTGCACCAGCTGGCTGGTCATGACCAGTCTGCACCAGCTGGCTGGCCATGACCAGTCTGCACCAGCTGGCTGGCCATGACCAGTCTGCACCAGCTGGTTATGACCAGTCTGCACCAGCTGGCCATGACCAGTCAGCACCAGCCAGCTGGCCATGACCAGTCAGCACCAGCCTGCTGGCCATGACCAGTCTGCACCAGCTGGCCATGACCAGTCAGCACCAGCCAGCTGGCCATGACCAGTCTGCACCAGCCAGCTGGCCATGACCAGTCTATACCAGCCAGCTGGCCATGACCAGCCTGCACCAGCTGGCTGGCCATGATCAGTCTGCACCAGCTGGCCATGACCAGTCTGCACCAGCTGGCCATGACCAGTCAGCACCAGCCTGCTGGCCATGACCAGTCTGCACCAGCTGGCCATGACCAGTCAGCACCAGCCAGCTGGCCATGACCAGTCTGCACCAGCCAGCTGGCCATGACCAGTCTGCACCAGCCAGCTGGCCATGACCAGTCTGCACCAGCCAGCTGGCCATGACCAGTCAGCACCAGCCAGCTGGCCACGACCAGTCTGCACCAGCTGGCCACGACCAGTCTGCACCAGCCAGCTGGCCATGAATAGTCAGCACCAGCTGGCCATGACCAGTCTGCACCAGCCAGCTGGCTATGACCAGTCTGCACCAGCTGGCCATGACCAGTCTGCACAAGCTGGCCACGACCAGTCTGCACCAGCTGGCCATGACCAGTCTGCACCAGCTGGCCATGACCAGTCTGCACCAGCCAGCTGGCCATGACCAGTCTGCACCAGCCAGCTGGCCATGACCAGTCTGCACCAGCCAGCTGGCCATGACCAGTCTGCACCAGCCAGCTGGCCATGACCAGTCTGCACCAGCTGGCTGGTCATGACCAGTCTGCACCAGCTGGCTGGCCATGACCAGTCTGCACCAGCTGGGTGGCCATGACCAGTCTGCACCAGCTGGTTATGACCAGTCTGCACCAGCTGGCCATGACCAGTCTGCACCAGCTGGCTGGTCATGACCAGTCTGCACCAGCTGGCTGGCCATGACCAGTCTGCACCAGCTGGCTGGCCATGACCAGTCTGCACCAGCTGGTTATGACCAGTCTGCACCAGCTGGCCATGACCAGTCAGCACCAGCCAGCTGGCCATGACCAGTCAGCACCAGCCTGCTGGCCATGACCAGTCTGCACCAGCTGGCCATGACCAGTCAGCACCAGCCAGCTGGCCATGACCAGTCTGCACCAGCCAGCTGGCCATGACCAGTCTGTACCAGCCAGCTGGCCATGACCAGCCTGCACCAGCTGGCTGGCCATGACCAGTCTGCACCAGCTGGCCATGACCAGTCTGCACCAGCTGGCCATGACCAGTCAGCACCAGCCTGCTGGCCATGACCAGTCTGCACCAGCTGGCCATGACCAGTCAGCACCAGCCAGCTGGCCATGACCAGTCTGCACCAGCCAGCTGGCCATGACCAGTCTGCACCAGCCAGCTGGCCATGACCAGTCTATTCGTTTGCCTTGTTCGGGTTGAATGTAGACACAGTAGTCGCTTCTGTATATATTTATTGAGTGAGGCAACAGGTGTATAACTGGCCAGCCGAGGTCCACCTACTCTGGGTCTGTGAGGATAACTGAGGCTGCTGGGAGCATGCTTGATGCTCCTCTGTCTGGCATGACGTCAGAGGCCTACTTGCCTGTGATTGGTTACATTTCAACTGACAGAATTTGAGTATAACACCGCTCGGACACGCTACCAAGTCGACGTCCCTTGTCGACAAGCTCTGGCTAGCTATATAGTTACAATGATACTGAAAGGACCTCGGTGGCATACAATAATGGCTTACATGTGAAATTTGCATAATAAAACATTGAAAGAAGATCAGGTGTGCGTAATACAAACAACTCGGCATATATGCACCAAAAAAAAATTCATCATAATAGGTGAAAATCATGGTAACAATGCTTTGATTAAATCAGAGTATTAAGAACATGTGTATGTCTACTGATCAGATATGAACAATACAACTCAAGGTATTGCCTAAACAAAATTATTAACATGTGTCAATGGCATGTGCTTGAAAACCATACAAAATTAAACAATTATTACATTAATAGAACAAAGTTCTGACCTAACAACCACAATTGAATTTCAAGATAGATAATTTTTTTTTTTTCTCTTTTTTTTTTCTGATATAATACAATATATTTACAAGACCAATGTACAATATATATAATGTGCAATATATTTACAAGCATATACAAGACCTGGATCAAGAAGACTAACATCTGCGTGATAGCAGTCAGGATTCACTGGCCTCAATGTGGTTGCTAGAACAATAATAACTCTTATGACAAGCACTGTAAAAATACAAATGGTAGTAGACTTAACAATGGCATCTAATTCATAACAAAATAAAGTTGAGAAAAACTATACATTATATATAATGGTAATAATAAGACACATGTGGTAGAAATACTGCAATTGAGTTTTTTTTTTTTTTTTTTTCAAAACAAACAGAATAACTACAGAGTGCATTCAATTATAAATTCTGCGGATATCTACACCTAGCTCATCCAGAGCACTATACAACTCTGGCTCTGACTGAAGGTCCGGAACAGATGAAACTTCATGTGACAAACTATCATCTTGAGAGATATCCTCGTTAACATCTAGCCAATGGACGTGTGGTGAGTGCACGGTTGAAACGAGAGGTCTAGATCTAAGATTATAATTGCTAGTATGGGGTTGCTGAACATCAAGTGGTCTGTCAACCACAGAAGGTGGTGTCCGAGTAGGAGTATCTGTCTGGGTAAGTTCATTGTCATCTTCCTCATCAGTCTCGTCAACAGTCATTTTAGCTAACTTCATGTGGTCTAAATGTTCATTTATGTACTCTCCTGTTAACAAGTTCTTAAGTCTGTATTTGTTACCTTTAATAAGCTCGATTACCTTATATGGACCCAAAAATTTCTTAGTTAACTTGTACATAGGACCAGACCTGTGTTGGTTAAGTATCATTACTACAGATCCAATAGTTATTTTATTGGGTTTAGCTCGTGCATTCCTTGCTAGAGTGAACTCGGCTGTTGCTTTGGACAGTTGTTCTCGTATTTTCTTGAATACTAATTGCATTTGTCTACGCTTCACTTGAACAAAATCATCTACGTTATATAAGGGAGTAGGAGGTACGTTAATCAATTCATTAGGGAGGATCTTATCTGTACCATAAAGAATAGCGTGAGGTGTGTCACCAGTAGAAACATTAATTGAAGAATTTATAGCACACTGAATTAAGGGTATAAAATCATCCCAATTGTTGTTATCAAAATTCAACGTGACTCTCAAGGCATCTAACACTTTCCTGTTAGTACGTTCAGCTAGTCCATTACTTGCCGGATGATAAGGCATGATGCTACATTTTTTGATGTTATATAAATCACACAAGCTAGTTAGAATACTATTACTGAATTCTGGACCATTATCTGAAAGGATTACTTTAGGCATACTATATCTACAAATTATTTGGTCATGGAATGCGCTGGCTATGGTTTCAGCTGTTTTGTTCGGGATAGGAACTAGTTCGCAAAACCGTGAAAAATTATCGACCATTACAAGCAAATGTTTGTTCCCTTTCTCTGTTTCCGCAAAATTTGTCAATAAGTCCATCGATATTCGTTCCCAAGGAGCTTTAGTTGCTGGGTACACCTGAATTGGATTAGGTCCTGAAACATGTCCCTTGTGCTGTAAACAAGTTAAACATCTGTCAACATAATGAGCAATCTCCTTAGCCATTTTTGGCCAAAAATATTTCAATCGACCTTGTTGGAGTGTACGATCCTTTCCTGGATGTGCACTTGCAGGAGCATCATGGATAATTTTTAACACAGTTGGTACCAAGACAGCTGGAACAACTAACTGACAACATTTCCTCGGGGCTGTCCCTAGCTTTACTACTCTACACAGTAAATTGTCCAACATAACTAGTTCTTTCAATGGTACTGGTGGTTTATGAATCGGGCGAGTGTCTTGCTTAGTCAAAAATTTAATGACGGGTGCCCATATGGGGTCTTGTCTTTGTTCCGTTTCTACTACTGTAGCATCTAATGCTGGGTAATTTAACTGAATCGCAGCTACGTGTCGAGAAAACGCATCGGCTACAACATTTTGCTTTCCTGGAATATATCCAAATGTGGGATTGAATTCTTGAATTGTGAGCAAATATCTAGCAAACTTTCCAACTGGATTCTTATTTTTGAACAAGGGAATTAATGGTTGGTGATCTGTAAGAACATGAACTGGGTAATTATAAATTGTATCCTTGAAATGTTTAAGTGCCCAAACAACTGCCAAGGCTTCTCGTTCTGTTGCACTATAATTTTTCTCTTCTTTAGATAATGTGCGGCTAGCATAAGCTATTGCGTGATCTCTGTGACCTTCTGTTTGAAGTAATGCAGCACCTAAACCTATGTCACTAGCATCTGTAACCAACGTAAAAGGTTTAGAAAAATCTGGATACCTAAGGACAGGTGACGAAATCAAGGCTGCTTTGAGTTTTTTGAATGACTGATCCTGGGCCTCTCCCCAAACAAAGGGTTCATCTTTTCTTTGCAACTTGTAAAGCGGAGCGGCTATAATAGAGAATCCAGCAATAAATGAACGATAAAATCCTACAAGACCTGTGAACTGTCTTACGGCTTCTGCGGTACGAGGTGTTGGAAAATCACGGGCAGCAATAATTTTTGATTCATTCAATGTAATACCTGAAGGTGTAACTGTATGACCTAGGAAATTAATCTTTTGCTTTAAAAATGAACATTTTGCAAGCTTTATTTTTAAATTAGCTTCAGCGAGCTTTGCAAGTACTTTTTCAAGGTTCTGGAAATGAGTCTGAACATCTTGCGACATGATTATGAGATCATCAAGGTAAACTAGAAGCGTACTTCCTATCAATCTACGAAATAGATTTGTCATGAGCCGTGAAAAGGTTATTGGACTACTACGCAAACCAAACGGCATTCTTTTGAAATGAAAATGACCATTGGGAGTACTAAAGGCTGTCAATTGTTTACTTTCCTCATCAAGGGGGATTTGCCAGAATCCCTGCAACAAATCTAACGTTGAGAATACTTTGTTTCGACCAATACTTTGCAACAAATCATTTAGAACTGGAAGTGGGAAACGATCAGGTATTGTTACTCTGTTAAGCTTGCGATAATCGATTACAGGTCTCCAAGTCCCATCTCGCTTTGGTACAAGAATCAATGGAGCGTTCCATGGCGAATTACTCGATTCAATTACATCACTCTGTAACATTTCTTCTACAAGTCTATCTGCTTCTGCTCTCTGAGAATGGGGAAGACGGTAAGCTGGTACATAAATAGGCGTAGTTCCTTGTTCAAGGGGAATTTTATGTGTAATGAGAGGAGTGAGACCTAATTTTTCTCCTGGTAGAGCAACAACAGCTCTATTCTTGTTCAAAATTTTCAAAAGCTGAGCCACAGAGTCAGGAAAATCAGTAGGACTGAGGTGTTGCGCTTGCACCTCTGGCTGAGATCCCTGTTCTCCTGGTGTGAGTGTACAAACAGTATGATCCATGGAGACATCATCCACAACTCGCACCGGTAACGAGTAATGGGCAAAATCTACAACATGGGTACCAGACTGGAGATGGATATCGGCATTACTTGTGTTCGCGATAAAAAGTGAGACAGTACCATCCTGCACTGTGTGCCAGGAGGGTTCAACAAATGTACCATTCACTTTACATGTTTCACTTTCCGCAATCACATCCGACAACTCAGGCACTCCCTGAACCTTAACTCTTATTCTGGTGAGAGAATGAGGGTGTAACACAGTGTCAGTAGCCGTGGAACCACTGACTTCAGAGATGGAAGCTGCCAGGCGAGCGAGACAACGAGAATCCGTTAGGGCGTCCCCTTCCAGAAAGTCCCGATACTCATTCTCCTTAACAACTGTACAACTACTATGCTTCAATCGAGTGCCTGTTTTCTCGGGTATGCTACCACGACAATGATCTGACAAACCTACGCTAGCAAGGCGGGTGTCAACAAAATTAACATAATCTGATTGAAGGTTGAACTCGTGGCCCTGTCGATACATGCTACACAAGGGTATGACATGGTCTTTGATACTTATGTTCCAACGATGGGGAAACAATGCAATATTTTCATCAATCATGGTGTACAGACCTAAGAGAATGTCTCCAGGAAAATGAATAATGTCAACAACTAAACATGTTATAGACAATGTGACATCATTGAACTTGAGTGGGAGGTCAATTTCACCCTGAACTTTTACTTTATTTCCTGAAATACCACTTAGAAAAGGTATGTGTGACTGTTTTAAAATAGTAGGGTGCTTACTTTCAATGTCTCTAAGAGCTGAGGGCTTGACAATATTAATTTTTGCACCTGAGTCAAGAAAAACTTTTAAAACTCTACCATGTACAATGGCTGATACAAGGGGACCATCACTTGAGACTGGACAAGTTACTATTTTTGACTTATGTTGTCTGGGATATCTGTGTCTTGTTTGTGTCAAATTTACTGTGGATCCGTCAACATCTACAACTGGTCTAGAGTCAGTGTCCTCCTCTGTCAAGTGTCCAAATCTATTTTGGGTAGCTACTGAATACACAGGGAGGGCACTAGGATTGGCTAGCTTGAATTGGTTAGCGGATGGCCTTGGGGGTTTCCCGACGACATGGAGTGAACATTCTGAGCTCCAGCATTCTGTGACTGAGCATTATAATTTGAAATTGCATTATAGCTGGGCTGGGAGTTGTAATTACGAGAGTTCTGATAATGTCTTGGACGCTGTGAGCCTCGCCAAGACTGACCATGGGAGTTACGAGGTGGAGATGTCCGTTGCCTAGCTCTACAATCCGCAGTGTGGTGACCAACTTGTTTATGGTACGTGCAATATGGAAGCCTAGAATGATTAGATTGATGAGGGGGCCGAGAGAATTGTCTAGGAGGTGATGATCTAGGGGCGGACCAACAGTCCCTTGCAAGGTGGTTACTCTTACCACAATGCCAACATGAGGGAGTGGATGGTTGTGGACTATGGCGTTTCGGCATTTTATGAGGCGGCGAATTTGACTGGGGGCTACGAGCATGGGCCAGCCAGCTGGCCACGACCAGTCTGCACCAGCTGGCCACGACCAGTCTGCACCAGCCAGCTGGCCATGAATAGTCAGCACCAGCTGGCCACGACCAGTCTGCACCAGCCAGCTGGCCACGACCAGTCTGCACCAGCTGGCCATGACCACTCTGCACCAGCTGGCCATGACCAGTCTGCACCAGCCAGCTGGCCATGACCAGTCTGAACCAGCTGGCCATGACCAGTCTGCACCAGCTGGCCATGACCAGTCTGCACCAGCTGGCTATGACCAGTCTGCACCAGCTGGCCATGACCAGTCTGCACCAGCCAGCTGGCCACGACCAGTCTGCACCAGCCAGCTGGGTTATGACCAGTCTGCACCAGCCAGCTGGCCATGACTAGTCTGCACCAGCCAGCTGGCCATGACCAGTCTGCACCAGCCAGCTGGCCATGACCAGTCTGCACCAGCCAGCTGGCTATGACCAGTCTGCACCAGCCAGCTGGCCATGACCAGTCTGCACCAGCTGGCCATGACCAGTCTCCACCAGCTGGCCATGACCAGTCAGCACCAGCCAGCTGGCCATGACAGTCAGCACCAGCCTGCTGGCCATGACCAGTCTGCACCAGCTGGCCATGACTAGTCAGCACCAGCCAGCTGGCCATGACCAGTCTGCACCAGCCAGCTGGCAACGACCAGTCTGCACCAGCCAGCTGGCCACGACCAGTCTGCACCAGCCAGCTGGCCACGACCAGTCTGCACCAGCCAGCTGGCCACGACCAGTCTGCACCAGCCAGCTGGCCATGACCAGTCTGCACCAGCCAGCTGGTTATGACCAGTCTGCACCAGCCAGCTGGCTATGACCAGTCTGCACCAGCTGGCCATGACCAGTCTGCACCAGCTGGCCATGACCAGTCTGCACCAGCCAGCTGACCACGACCAGTCTGCACCAGCCAACTGGCCATGACCAGTCTGCACCAGCCAGCTGGCCATGACCAGTCTGCACCGGCTGGCCACGACCAGTCTGCACCAGCCAGCTGGCCACGACCAGTCTGCACCAGCCAGCTGGCCACGACCAGTCTGCACCAGCTAGCCATGACCAGTCTGCACCAGCTGGCCATGACCAGTCTGCACCAGCTGGCCATGACCAGCCTGCACCAGCCAGCTGGCCACGACCAGTCTGCACCAGCCAGCTGGGTTATGACCAGTCTGCACCAGCCAGCTGGCCATGACCAGTCTGCACCAGCCAGCTGGCCACGACCAGTCTGCACCATCCAGCTGGACATGACCAGTCTGCACCAGCTGGCCATGACCAGTCTGCACCAGCCAGCTGGCCATGACCAGTCTGCACCAGCTGGCCATGACCAATCTGCACCAGCCAGCTGGCCATGACCAGTCTGCACCAGCTGGCCATGACCAGTCTGCACCAGCTGGCCATGACCAGTCTGCACCAGCTGGCCATGACCAGTCTGCACCAGCTGGCTGGCCATGACCAGTCTGCACCAGCTGGCCATGACCAGTCTGCACCAGCTGGCCATGACCAGTCAGCACCAGCCAGCTGGCCATGACCAGTCAGCACCAGCCTGCTGGCCATGACCAGTCTGCACCAGCTGGCCATGACCAGTCAGCACCAGCCAGCTGGCCATGACCAGTCTGCACCAGCCAGCTGGCCATGACCAGTCTGCACCATCCAGCTGGCCATGACCAGTCTGCATCAGCCAGCTGGCCATGACCAGTCTGCACCAGCTGGCTGGCCATGACCAGTCTGCACCAGCTGGCCATGACCAGTCAGCACCAGCCTGCTGGCCATGACCAGTCTGCACCAGCTGGCCATGACCAGTCAGCACCAGCCAGCTGGCCATGACCAGTCTGCACCAGCCAGCTGGCAACGACCAGTCTGCACCAGCTGGCCATGACCAGTCTCCACCAGCTGGCCATGACCAGTCAGCACCAGCCAGCTGGCCATGACCAGTCAGCACCAGCCTGCTGGCCATGACCAGTCTGCAGCAGCTGGCCATGACCAGTCAGCACCAGCCAGCTGGCCATGACCAGTCAGCACCAGCCAGCTGGCAACGACCAGTCTGCACCAGCCAGCTGGCCACGACCAGTCTGCACCAGCCAGCTGGCCATGACCAGTCAGCACCAGCTGGCCATGACCAGTCTGCACCAGCCAGCTGGCTATGACCAGTCTGCACCAGCTGGCCATGACCAGTCTGCACCAGCTGGCCATGACCAGTCTGCACCAGCGGGCCATGACCAGTCTGCACCAGCCAGCTGACCACGACCAGTCTGCACCAGCCAGCTGGCCATGACCAGTCTGCACCAGCCAGCTGGCCACGACCAGTCTGCACCAGCCAGCTGGCCATGACCAGTCTGCACCAGCTGGCCACGACCAGTCTGCACCAGCCAGCTGGCCACGACCAGTCTGCACCAGCCAGCTGGCCACGACCAGTCTGCACCAGCTGGCCATGACCAGTCTGCACAAGCTGGCCACGACCAGTCTGCACCAGCTGGCCATGACCAGTCTGCACCAGCTGGCCATGACCAGTCTGCACCAGCCAGCTGGCCATGACCAGTCTGCACCAGCCAGCTGGCCATGACCAGTCTGCACCAGCTGGCTGGTCATGACCAGTCTGCACCAGCTGGCTGGCCATGACCAGTCTGCACCAGCTGGCCATGACCAGTCTGCACCAGCTGGCCATGACCAGTCAGCACCAGCCTGCTGGCCATGATCAGTCTGCACCAGCTGGCCATGACCAGTCAGCACCAGCCAGCTGGCCATGACCAGTCTGCACCAGCCAGCTGGCCATGACCAGTCTGCACCAGCCAGCTGGCCATGACCAGTCTGCACCAGCCAGCTGGCCATGACCAGTCAGCACCAGCCAGCTGGCCACGACCAGTCTGCACCAGCTGGCCACGACCAGTCTGCACCAGCCAGCTGGCCATGAATAGTCAGCACCAGCTTGCCATGACCAGTCTGCACCAGCCAGCTGACCACGACCAGTCTGCACCAGCCAGCTGGCCATGACCAGTCTGCACCAGCCAGCTGGCCACGACCAGTCTGCACCAGCCAGCTGGCCATGACCAGTCTGCACCAGCTGGCCACGACCAGTCTGCACCAGCCAGCTGGCCACGACCAGTCTGCACCAGCCAGCTGGCCATGACCAGTCTGCACCAGCTGGCCATGTCCAGTCTGCACCAGCTGGCTATGACCAGTCTGCACCAGCCAGGTGGCCATGACCAGTCTGCACCAGCTGGCCATGACCAGTCTGCACCAGCCAGCTGGCCACGACCAGTCTGCACCAGCCAGCTGGCCATGACCAGTCTGCACCAGCTGGCTATGACCAGTCTGCACCAGCTGGCCATGACCAGTCTGCACCAGCTGGCCACGACCAGTCTGCACCAGCCAGCTGGCCATGACCAGTCTGCACCAGCCAGCTGGCCACGACCAGTCTGCACCAGCCAGCTGGCCATGACCAGTCTGCACCAGCTGGCCACGACCAGTCTGCACCAGCCAGCTGGCCACGACCAGTCTGCACCAGCCAGCTGGCCATGACCAGTCTGCACCAGCTGGCCATGACCAGTCTGCACCAGCTGGCTATGACCAGTCTGCACCAGCCAGCTGGCTATGACCAGTCTGCACCAGCTGGCCATGACCAGTCTGCACCAGCTGGCCACGACCAGTCTGCACCAGCCAGCAAGCCATGACCAGTCTGCACTAGCTGGCCATGACCAGTCTGCACCAGCCAGCTGGCCACGACCAGTCTGCACCAGCCAGCTGGCCATGACCAGTCTGCACCAGCTGGCTATGACCAGTCTGCACCAGCTGGCTATGACCAGTCTGCACCAGCCAGGTGGCCATGACCAGTCTGCACCAGCTGGCCATGACCAGTCTGCACCAGCTGGCCATGACCAGTCTGCACCAGCTGGCTATGACCAGTCTGCACCAGCTGGCCACGACCAGTCTGCACCAGCCAGCTGTTTTATGACCAGTCTGCACCAGCCAGCTGGCCAAGACCAGTCTGCACCAGCCAGCTGGCCACGACCAGTCTGCACCATCCAGCTGGCCATGACCAGTCTGCACCAGCCAGCTGGCCATGACCAGTCTGCACCAGCCAGCTGGCCATGACCAGTCTGCACCAGCTGGCCATGACCAGTCTGCACAAGCCAGCAAGCCATGACCAGTCTGCACTAGCTGGCCATGACCAGTCTGCACAAGCCAGCTGGCCACGACCAGTCTGCACCAGCCAGCTGGCCATGACCAGTCTGCACCAGCTGGCCATGACTAGTCTGCACCAGCCAGCTGGCCATGACCAGTCAGCACCAGCCAGCTGGCCATGACCAGTCTGCACCAGCTGGCCATGACCAGTCTGCACCAGCCAGCTGGCCATGACCAGTCAGCACCTGCCAGCTGGCCATGACCAGTCAGCACCTGCCAGCTGGCCATGACCAGTCTGCACCAGCTGGCCATGACCAGTCAGCACCAGCCAGCTGGCCACGACCAGTCTGCACCAGCCAGCTGGCCATGACCAGTCTGCACCAGCCAGCTGGCCATGACCAGTCAGCACCAGCCAGCTGGCCATGACCAGTCTGCACCAGCCAGCTGGCCATGACCAGTCTGCACTAGCTGGCCATGACCAGTCTGCACCAGCTGGCCACGACCAGTCTGCACCAGCCAGCTGGCCATGACCAGTCTGCACCAGCCAGCTGGCCACGACCAGTCTGCACCAGCCAGCTGGCCATGACCAGTCTGCACCAGCCAGCTGGCCACGACCAGTCTGCACCAGCTGGCCATGACCAGTCTGCACCAGCCAGCTGGCCACGACCAGTCTGCACCAGCTGGCTATGACCAGTCTGCACCAGCTAGCTGGCCATGACCAGTCTGCACCAGCCAGCTGGCCATGACCAGTCTGCACCAGCTGGCTGGCCATGACCAGTCAGCACCAGCCAGCTGGCCATGACCAGTCTGCACCAGCCAGCTGGCCATGACCAGTCTGCACCAGCCAGCTGGCCATGACCAGTCTGCACCAGCCAGCTGGCCATGACCAGTCTGCACCAGCCAGCTGGCCATGACCAGTCTGCACCAGCCAGCTGGCCACGACCAGTCTGCACCAGCTGGCCATGACCAGTCTGCACCAGCTGGCCACGACCAGTCTGCACCAGCTGGCCATGACCAGTCAGCACCAGCCAGCTGGCCATGACCAGTCTGCACCAGCTGGCCACGACCAGTCTGCACCAGCTGGCCATGACCAGTCAGCACCAGCCAGCTGGCCATGACCAGTCTGCACCAGCTGGACATGACCAGTCTGCACCAGCCAGCTGGCCATGACCAGTCTGCACCAGCTGGCCATGACCAGTCTGCACCAGCCAGCTGGCCATGACCAGTCAGCACAAGCCAGCTGGTCATGACCAGTCTGCACCAGCCAGCTGGCCATGACCAGTCTGCACCAGCTGGTCATAACCAGTCTGCACCAGCCAGCTGGCCATGACCAGTCTGCACTAGCCAGCTGGCCATGACCAGTCTGCACCAGCCAGCTGGCCATGACCAGTCAGCACCAGCTGGCCATGACCAGTCTGCACCAGCCAGCTGGCTATGACCAGTCTGCACCAGCTGGCCATGACCAGTCTGCACCAGCTGGCCATGACCAGTCTGCACCAGCCAGCTGACCACGACCAGTCTGCACCAGCCAGCTGACCACGACCAGTCTGCACCAGCCAGCTGGCCATGACCAGTCTGCA
>NC_091198.1:37182071-37217071 GCF_040958095.1 Procambarus clarkii
CCGGTGGCGATGGCTGGCTCGACGAATCGCTGGTTTGCGTTTGGGAGCTGGCTCCCCATTGGCTGGTAGTAGCAGTGGGACGTCCTCCCGGAGCTCCGGGAAGATGGCGGCTTGGGCGTTGAAACCTGAAGTAGAGGTGGTCGCTGATTGGCTTGTTGCTTCAGAGGTACTGGCTCCGGTTGAAGATGTGGATTTCTCCATGTTTTTAATAGCGTTTTGTCTGTGAGGACAATGTATGGAGATTGCTGGATGATCG
Organism: Procambarus clarkii; assembly: GCF_040958095.1. Classification (NCBI taxonomy): domain Eukaryota; kingdom Metazoa; phylum Arthropoda; class Malacostraca; order Decapoda; family Cambaridae; genus Procambarus; species Procambarus clarkii. Next base: position 37,182,328 of record NC_091198.1, read on the forward strand.
CCTTTGCACAGCAAGCAGCATAGTGTTTCAGACTTGCAGATGGAGTAATGGTGGTCAGCTGAGCAGAGGCTACACTTCTGAATCCGCTGGGTGATGGCCGGCGCCGAAAAATTTTTGCTTATATACGCCGTCTCGAGGCGCTTGCTCGAGCGCCATTGGCTGCTCGACTCGCCTACGTCACCCCGTTGCCCTCCCCTCCTTCCTCTGGCTGCAGCCAACAGGCGGCTCACCTCAATCACTATTATCGCTGATTTTGCTCTATCTATTTTTTGGATTTGTGCAAAAGTCATTTCACAGGGACGTGAAACAGACGAGTAGGCAACTGCAGTTTTGAAAGCGTTGTGAGAAAGCCGTGTCTACTCGACCACAAGCGTAAAGTAAGGGCAGGCAGGAGTTGCAATGCTACTAGTACGTCCGCTTGATGGGATATAGTCGGGAAATCGTGCGGGCATTCGTTTCAGTAGTGCAGCTGCACTAGAAGCCCTTTTCACCACAACGTCGACCACTGCACTCGAGGCAAAGGGGCTAACACTCCTGCCTCCCCTCCAGTTCCAGGCTGTAAAACAGTATTCATACACAGAGTGAGTGCCATCATCGCCGAACAGCCCATCACTGAGATCGTGAAGAGCATAAACGCTCTGAACCGGTCTCTCACAGCCATCTCGGCCCACCTCATCCAGCAGGGTGAAAGCGGGAGGCCAACCCTCAAAGTCACCCTCAAGACTCCAGCAGAGGCTACTCTCGCGGCCGACAACGGACTCAGATGCTGTGGAGTGGCCTGCACACCCCACCAGATCACCAGGCAGCGTTACTTCCGCCTTCGTCAATGTTTTCGGTGTTATCAATACACCCACTACGCCCAGAAGTGCCCAAACAGGCTGCAGAAATGCAGCATTTGTACTGGAGAACACCATCACAGGACCTGCACAGCCACCATCAAGCGCTGTCTACTTTGCAACGGAGAACACACAGCCGTCTCTCAAGATTGCCCACCAGGCAGGAAGAAATAGCGAAAATGATCGACGCCAGACCTCGAAATCCTACTCCAAGAATGAAATCTTTCAACATTCAAGCAGAAGCCTTCCAGCACTCCCGACAAGTGGCGCCGCGAGCGGCGCACAACTCAACTACTGGACCAGCAGCTCCCGCGCCAGCCACTCAAGGTCACAGACAACACCTCTCAACCCAGCCAGCCAGCCGTCCTCACTCACGCCGCCTGCAGCCACCCCTGATAGCACTGTTGCAGCCCTGATACACTTCGCAACGGCGCTCTCAGGCGAAGATCTCAGACTACGTTATGAATTACTGAAGGAACTGTACAAGGAGAACAACCTACCATCGTTTGTGATACCAGAGGCCATGTTCACCTCCCGCTCTACTACAACAGAGGCCAACCCTACACCAGCCACTCCTGCAAACCCGACTACGGCAAACGACAGCTCCCCGACGGCTTCTCAACCGATCTCAACATCTGCTGAATCAGCAACTGTCATCGCACCTGAACCCAAAGTGACTACCAGCATAGCAGCCCCGAAAATGTTCAACCCATACACTACTGTCATGAGTTTTGTCGAAGAAACACCGACCCGAGAATGCAAGAATTCCACGTACCACTGCGGGACCCAGTATATGAACACGAGGACGGGGACGGCTGCGAATTGTCAGAATTCGACAATGAATCGGTCTCCCCAGTAAGCCTAGATGGTCTGCGATCCCCACGCAGATTCCTGATTCACGACCCCAAGGACACAGAAGAACCATTGTCAATCCTGGACGTGGAAGCACGAACAATAACGAAAAAACACAGAAACGGCGAGGAAACTGTTACCAGGGTAGTAACTGACATGAAAACCCTGATGTACAACAGCGTATGGCGAGCAGCAAGAGAAGAACTGAACGATTATAAAGTAGTGACAAGACCCACACCTTCACCAAGCACGCCAACAGACCAAACTCCACGCAAGAGAACAAGGAAGAATAACAAGCCTAGCTTCAACACCAGACTCGCCCGAAGGTAGCCGCCTTCACCCCCCCCCCCTCTTTAGGGGTATAGGGACCTAATTTTGCTCGTTTTGAGGTGGTGGAACCCCTGCAAGCTTCGGAGCAGACCAACGTGCAAGACAGAAGACGGAAGACTCCAGCTTCAAAGAAGAAAGAAGACTTCAGCTTCAAAGAAGAAAGAAGACTTCAACTCCTAAGAAGAAAGAAGACTCCACACGTCATGAGGAAAGAAGACCTCACACCGCCGCCCCTCCCTCGGGACCCTGCCAGCCAAGCCTAAGCCGACCAGGTGTTCAAGTAGCCTCATATTCAGCCGCGCAGCTGGGTCTAGCCCTGGCTCTATCTCTACAACTCCGACGCTTCCTCTCACCCAAGCTATTCTTCACCTATACCCACTTCAAAGCTCACCCGAAGGGTATCTTGTCCTATATTTAATTCGTTCGTTCGGCATTCGTCAATTCGATTCACACAACTTCAACACCATGACTGGACGCGGCAAGGGAGGCAAGGGACTCGGAAAGGGTGGCGCCAAGCGTCATCGTAAGGTGCTACGTGACAACATCCAGGGCATCACCAAGCCCGCTATTCGTCGCTTAGCTCGTCGTGGCGGCGTGAAGCGTATTTCGGGTCTCATCTACGAAGAGACCCGTGGCGTCCTGAAGGTGTTCCTCGAGAACGTCATCCGTGATGCTGTAACCTACACGGAACACGCCAAGAGGAAGACCGTCACTGCCATGGACGTGGTGTACGCTCTGAAGCGCCAGGGTCGTACCCTCTACGGATTCGGCGGATAAGAGCTTGGCTAATCCATCGATTCCACCCACCACCACCTCAAAACGGGACCTAATTAGGTCCCTATACTTTTTTACTGAAGGGCTTAATAGACGATAACATAAATTGTTTTGATATCAGCTAGCACATTGGGTCTTATGAAATCTATTTTTTATCCTCGCATGCTTAAAGGGACTCTGATTGGGGAGGGAGGGGGGGGGGGAAGGTTTGTTACGTTATATACTAGCAGAGCAGGATCATTGGTGGGGGGGGGGGGTGAGGGGGAGAGAGAGAGAGAGAGAGATCTTTCCCAACTCTTCCTTTTTACATGAGTGAGCTACCCGTTTTATTCATTTTATCCTTCTCAGAGCTGTTTTGATAGTATCCAAATGATGGTAAATGAAAAGGGAGGACACGAATATCTACCCAGAATTCAGGACTGGCAATCGATATGCATGTTTGAGTGCGAATCTTTTTCTCTCTCAACTTAGGTATACGTTTATGTCGTACCTAAAAGCGAGAACCACACTATTGGGACAAGTATGCAAGGCCCAATTTTCCTAACAAGCACAGTTAATTTTGTTATTTTCGAACATTTCTTTCCAAATTGGTTTATCCAATTAACAGTATTATATTAAGATCATGAATTGCTGGGTTAGGTTAGGTTAGGTTAGGTTAGGTTAGGTTAGCTTAGCTTAGGTTAGGTTAGGTTAGGTTAGGTTAGGTTAGCTTAGCTTAGCTTGGGTTAGCTTAGGTTAGGTTAGGTTAGCTTAGCTTGGGTTAGCATAGGTTAGGTTAGGTTTGATTACATTTCTATGTTAGATTTAACTCAAATTCAAAACAATTGCAGTCATTCGGCTTGTTAGTCAACTTGCCTCTAATAGGGGCAATTTGTCTAACAAGACTATTTAGTGTTATGTATATATATATATATATATATATATATATATATATATATATATAGCTTCAAGACTCCGAACCAATATAGAAGCATCAAGAGGAAGTGCTTGTGTTATGGGCCAATAGGCCTTCTGCAGTTACTTCCATTCTTATGTTTTTATTCCCATTGGTTCGTGTTTTATCTTGTGTAAATGTCAATCACCTCACCAAAAACTTTGGTACCATATCACCTCACCCATGTATGTGTGTATATATATATATATATATATATATATATATATATATATATATATATATATATATATATATATATATATATATATATATATATATATATATATATATATATATATATATATATATATATATAATATACAGAGTAAATCTACCCCAAAAGTAATGATTTATTTGTCTACAAAACTAAACTCTTTTTGGAATCATATGAGGCCCCTCCACTGAGGGGGGAGGCCTGGATGTTTATTGTCATGTGTATTCATGCTGCTTGCATGTCGTCGTTTATTTTGCCTTTGTTGTTTTCTTGACAGCTTTCTTTGCCTTGGGTGGTTTGGGAGATTTTGAAGCTCTCTTTATTTTGGGCTTTTTGTTCCCAACAACAAGCTGCTGCTGCTGCTGCTTCTTTTTCAAGGCTGTAGGTGGTTTGTTGCTTGTGGCGGCTTTCTTGGGAGTTACCACGGCCTTCTTTGCTGCTGTAGATGGTTTCTTGGTTGTGGTGGCTTTCTTGGGAGTTAGAACGGCCCTCTTCTCTGCTACGGCCAGCTTGAATGATCCACTAGCTCCACTTCCCTTGGTCTGAACAAGAATGCCGTCAGCCACTGCTTTCTTGAGAAATCTTCGGATGTAAATGGCGATCTTGGCAGCCTCGACTTTGTTGTTGGCAACAACGTACTTCTTGATTGCTTGTAGAGACGAGCCCTTACGGTCTTTGAGTGCTGCGACCGCGGCTAGAACCATTTGACTAGTTTTCGGGTGAGCAACCTGGACGCGAGGTTTCCTGGTGGTGGCCACCACAGCAGCAGCAGCCGCAGCCTTCTTGGTAGGCTTTGCTTCTACCATGATGATGATGAGATAACCAAGGTGATGAGAGACGCTCAGACAGTCACGGGGGAATGATGCTGCCGCCGCTTGAGCCGAACCTATTTATGTGCCGGCACGGTACAGAAGCTGCAACCTGGCAACTCGTCCACCAATCACGACGGTTGGTTTTACGGCTCCGAAACCTGGATCCCATATCTTCTCTAAAATAGAAGCATTTGTTCATGTTCTTTGTAAAAGTATCATAAAGCAGGACAGATGAGACAAATATCATAAAAACTGAAGAGCAGATGAGCACACACATGTATGTATTACAAAAGAAAATCCACAAATTCATTAGAAATTGGCAGGGTAGGCTGAGGAAGTAGGTAGATGTAAAATGTCTGTAAATGGCGAAAGAACATAAACCCAAGACTGAATAAACGATGTTAAATATCCATGCCAAGGAGACAAAAATATGTTAGGATACAATTACCATTAAGACACCACAAGAAGGTCCGTATCCTGCCGTGATGACTAAAAAGAGTTGGTTATTAGCCACAATGTGTAGGCAGTCTCATGCCAACGGCCATACCACGTTGAGAACACCGCTTCTCGTCCGATCAGCGAAGTTAAGCAACGTTGGGTTTGGTTAGTACTTGGATGGGTGACCGCCTGGGAACACCAAATGCTGTTGGCAATAATGTTTTTTGTTTTGTTTTGTTTTGTTTCGTTTGTTTTTGTTTGAATGGCTGGCTGGCTGGCTGGCTCCACGGGAAATTCACGGAGTTGTGTGGAATAAGGCCTGGTAAAATGAATTAATATGTATGTCATGTTTAAAACAAACTCGCTTAATATAGTGTGTGAGGCTTTATACAAAAACAAACAACCAAAACAAAACATGTTGTATATATATATATATATATATATATATATATATATATATATATATATATATATATATATATAGCTTAATCCGGGTTTGAACTCGCAACTCCAAGAATACGCATCACTTATATACACTTTACCACTGGACCACTGCAGGACACTTGATGCTGAGGTATCAATTTAATGACGTAAATGCCATTTCCACAAATAAATGATAATTTAAAAGTATTTGTATGTACAAATCTTTTCTGTTTAAAAGGCTACAATATCAGTTACTGATATAATTTGTGTTAATGTTTCTATACCCACAGGAAGGCATGTTTTTGCTTATATGTAAGGGGTACGGAGAAGGAATCCACAGACCATCATTCCCCTTCCCCCCCCCCCCCTCCCACCTACTACCACCACCACCACCACCACCACCACTACTCACCACCAATCACCACCAATCACCACCACCACCAATCACCACCAATCACCACCACCACACCTAACCGAAAACCCCCTAACACATCAACCCTCCCCCCAATCAACAGGCGAAATAATAACCCTCAAATGCCTGCCTGCCTGCCTGCCAGCCAGCCAATACTAACGGTCTTCTCAGAAAGAAAATCTCTTTGTATCTGTATTACTTGATGAAATGTATGATTCTAATAATGAAAATAAATTGTTATGTCGGTTGTATGAGCATAATGACCAATATGCACGTGATATGAATGAATTAAATAGTGTAGTTTTAAGTAATTAGGTTGTAGACACATTAAGCGGATATGATATTTGACGCGTCCAGAACTGGTGATTTTTGGTTTAGTTTTAAATGCACCACCACCACCACCACCACCATTGCTTCCCCAGAGCCTAATTAAGGACCGGTAAAAGGAGTCAATATGTATGTCATCTATAAAACCAAAGAATGAATAAAAACACACACACACACACCTACATAATAGTACTAGGAAGATTGTATGGCATAAAAAAAAAAAAAAGTACTCCCATTGGGTCGTTTGAACTCGCGACTTCCAAAACACCAGCCACACACCTTACCACCCAGCCACCATAGAGTTGGTATAATTGTGCAACTTTAGTTATAAAACTAAAGTTCTTATTGTCTCAAATCTTATTGTCTGTTCTATGAAAAGGCATGATGTAAATTATGTATTTTTTGAATGATTGAATTGTAGGCACATTAAGCGGATTCGATATTTGATATATCCAGAAAAGGTGATTTCTGTTCAGTTTTAAAATGCATCACCGTTAACGCTAAAGGACTGGTAAAACGACTCGATGTTTGTCATTTTTAAAATAAACACTAAAACTAGGCCCTTAACATATATAATGTTTGAATATAAATTGAATGCATATAAATACAAAGTGGGAGTGGCTGGCTGGCTGGCTGCCTGCCTGCCTGGCTGGCTGGCTGGCTGGTTGGCTGACTGGCTGGCTGCCTGGCTGCTGCCTGCCTGCCTGCCTGCCTGCCTGCCTGCCTGGCTGGCTGGCTGGCTGGCTGGCTGGCTGGCTGGCTGGCTGGCTGGCTGGCTGGCTGCCCGCCGCCCGCCCGCCCGCCCGCCCGCCCGCCCGCCCGCCTGCTTGCCTTGCCTTGCCTTGCCTTGCCTTGCCTTGCCTTGGCTGTCCTGTCCTGTTATTGCCTTGCCTTGCCTTGCCTTGCCTTGCCTTGCCCTGCCCTGCCTTGGCTGCAGCTGGCTGGCTGGCCGTAAATCAACTCTTAACAACACCACACCACACCATCACTCATCACCCATCACCCACCACCGGCCCCAGTCTCCCAGCCTCTCTTATATACCCGAGCAGGCCCTTTAAATTATTTGAATTGTTGCACTTCGGCCAATGGCACGATCGCTGCTGCTCAAACATATTCTGGTTCACAAGTATTATATATATATATATATATATATATATATATATATATATATATATATATATATATATATATATATATATATATATATATATATATATATATATATATATATATATATATATATATATATATTTATTCATGAAACACATTAAAACCTTGATCATTTATTCATTCGTTACGTCTAGTGAAGAATTGCTTTTGTTCATTTGTATGATTAAAAATTGATAGAATATGAATTCCTCGCTTAAAGTAAAATATAAAATATATATTGGATTTATATGATTGGTTAATATTCCAAGTGATGCTGAATATCCCCTATAATTTTGTTTTGTTTGTTTGTTTGTTATGTACACATTCCAAATGAAATCAATATAAATGTTATTATTAATGTTTGAAAGTTGATTGTCTACTTGAATCTCTCTATTAAAGTGTGTGTGGCTCCGGATGGAGCCTGGTTATGGTATTTGTCGTGGTGGGTGGCAGAAGTGCTTACTTCTTCTCTGTCTTCTTTGGCAAAAGAACTGCCTGAATGTTTGGAAGAACACCTCCCTGTGCAATGGTTACGCCAGACAGAAGTTTGTTGAGTTCTTCGTCGTTGCGGATGGCCAACTGCAAGTGACGTGGGATGATACGGGTCTTCTTGTTGTCACGTGCGGCGTTACCGGCGAGCTCCAGAACTTCGGCAGCGAGGTATTCCATGACGGCTGCCAGGTAGACAGGAGCGCCAGCACCGACGCGTTCGGCGTAGTTGCCCTTACGCAGCAGACGGTGAATTCTGCCCACGGGGAACTGAAGTCCGGCCCTGCTGGAGCGAGACTTTGACTTGCCCTTCACTTTGCCTCCCTTGCCGCGTCCTGACATTGCTGCTGCTGTTGTGGGTTTGTGGTGGTTTTATGCCGCCCCGCAGATCGAGCTTCGTGTTATATACCCCGCTCAGGATCAAGGGAGCCCGCCACTGACCAATCAGCGCGCTCCGCCACGCGACCCGCTCTGAGCTGAGTCGCGAGCGGGATATAAAAGGAAAGCTCGCCTCGCGCAAAAGTTCATTATTGTATCGCAACGCCAGCCAGCACGAGCATCATCATGCCACCCAAGGCATCTGGAAAGGCTGCCAAGAAGGCCGGAAAGGCCCAGAAGGCCATTGCCAAGGGCGATAAGAAAAAGAAGCGCAGGAGGAAGGAGAGCTACAGCATCTACATCTACAAAGTGCTGAAGCAGGTCCACCCCGACACTGGTATCTCTTCCAAAGCCATGTCGATCATGAACTCGTTCGTGAACGACATCTTCGAGCGCATCGCCGCCGAGGCTTCTCGCCTGGCCCACTACAACAAGCGTTCCACCATTACCAGTCGGGAGATCCAGACGGCTGTAAGGCTCCTGTTGCCCGGAGAACTGGCCAAGCACGCCGTCTCTGAGGGCACTAAGGCCGTCACCAAGTACACCTCCTCCAAGTAAACGGCTTACTTACTGCCCTGTGGTGGTGGCTTGGCCTCAAACCAACAAACTCGGCTCCATTGGAGCCACACTTTAATTTCTAAAGAGATTGTGAGTGTTAGACACCAATACTATTATAACAAAAACCTCTGTCACTGAAAGCAAATAGCTATAAAATGAGAATATTTATGAAACTGTCTGTGTGTGTTTCTCTCTCTCAGTGTCTGTCTGTCTGTCTGTCTGTCTGTCTGTCTGTCTGTCTGTCTGCCTGCCTGCCTGCCTGTCGTCTGTCTGTCTGTCTGTCTGTCTGTCTGTCTGTCTGTCTGTCTGTCTGTCTGTCTTGTCTGTCTTGTCTGTCTGTCTGTGTGTGTCTCTCTCTCTCTCTCTCTCTCTCTCTCTCTCTCTCTCTCTCTCTCTCTCTCTCTCTCTCTCTCTCTCTCTCTCTCTCTCTCTCTCTCTCTCTCAACACATATAAGCACTCGGTATCTTTTTTCTAGAGATTAGAGATTCATTGTTATGTTCCACATTAGGATTACTATGCAGGCCACCCTCTTAGGTTTGAAAATGTCAAGAAAACGGTTAATTTAAAATGTCATCTCCTAACTTAACAGATTAAGCCAGAGGACCGAAAACAGAATAAAACAGGACTGGACAGTATATGTCACTTATACAAGCTGCTTTTATTTCTAGTACAGTATGACAATTTTTATTTTGGGGGGGGGGGTGATCCTTGACAGTGCATAAGAGTGAAAAGCGACGGCGTTTTGTTTGTAAGAGAACAGGTTGTACTACAAATGACTTGATTTATTGATATCACATGTATGTATGACACCTAAATTATGCTAGGAATGTCTGAAATCTCCTTAGAAGGATATTTTGGCCCTGAGAAGGGCCGAGTTTGGTGTATACTAGGGTGGTCGATTTAGCTTATGCACGCTCTCCACGGATACGGCGAGCAAGCTGAATGTCCTTTGGCATGATGGTGACACGCTTGGCGTGGATGGCACAGAGGTTAGTGTCCTCGAAGAGACCGACCAGGTAAGCCTCGGATGCCTCCTGTAAAGCCATGACGGCAGACGACTGGAAGCGAAGATCGGTCTTGAAGTCCTGGGCAATCTCGCGCACCAGACGCTGGAAGGGAAGTTTCCTGATGAGCAACTCGGTGCTCTTCTGGTAACGACGGATCTCACGCAGGGCGACCGTTCCGGGCCTGTAACGGTGAGGCTTCTTCACACCCCCTGTGGCAGGAGCAGACTTGCGTGCTGCCTTGGTGGCCAGCTGCTTACGAGGAGCCTTGCCTCCCGTGGACTTGCGAGCAGTCTGCTTGGTGCGAGCCATGGTGAACAACTGTGGTTTGTGATGGCCGGATTAACGGATTAAAAAGTCCATAGAGCTGGCAAGCAGGGGATGGAAGAACGGGGCGAGGTTGCAGAAATCTTGAGCAAGGATCTGGAGATGAGGTGAAGAGGGGAGATGAAAGATCGGTGGCCCAACCACCGTGGATTTGAGCTTGATCAGATGAAAGTAGAATTGAGTGGGGTGTCATTTGCAATACACACAGAGGCCGGGAACGCAAGCAGCTGGCAGTGGAGGTTTGATGTCAGATGATGTTAAGTCAGTTCGTTAGGAGTCTTCTTTCTTGTTGATTTCACCAAACTTTGATCGTTGTTCTTTTTTTTGGGCTTGTCGGTCTTGGTGGTCACGGTTCGTGTTGATGCTTGAAGGTGATCTTTCCTTGGGGGTGATGGTGTACCGACAGATACGTCCTCATCCGATTCATCAGATGAGTGAGGAGCAGGGGTGTTGACACGCTGGGGTAGATTTCTTGAAGGTTGGGTTCTTGAGGGTTGATGTCTTGAAGGTAGAGTTCTCGGAGGGTGTGTAACAGCGGTAGGTACTGCAGCAGAAGGTGCTGCATAGTCGGTACCCTCTATAGGGTCACACCAAGGGTCGATAGCAGCGAAATTCGCCACTGAGACGGGTGAAGGGACAGCAGCAGCTGGAGAAGCGTGTGGAGCAGGAGCTGACAGTATGTCAGAAAGCGTGGCTGCGTTCACAGTGATGTCATGGTTGGTAACGGGAACTGATGCAGAAGTGGGGGTCACATGAGGCAGAGTCTTGTGAGCTGTAGGTACCCGAACAGGATCTGAGGGCTGCATTGCAGTGGCGGAATCGTCGTCGTCGGATGTAGAGTCAGCATCCTCCTCTACAGGGTCAGTTGTTGGAGATGAACGCGGAGCGTTGAAAACTTCCTCAGGAACAATGAAGGTAGGGAGACCGTTCGCCTTGTACAGAATTTTCAGAAGCCTCACAAATTCTCGGGGTTATTGCCAGCAGTAATTCTGGCTGTTGATATCAGAGCTTTTACTGTGCTCTGCCCAATTAGCTTTGTCTTTGGTTGGGCCGGTGGCGATGGCTGGCTCGACGAATCGCTGGTTGGCGTTTGGGAGCTGGCTCCCCATTGGCTGGTAGTAGCAGTGGGACGTCCTCCCGGGAGCTCCGGGAAGATGGCGGCTTGGGCGTTGAAACCTGAAGTAGAGGTGGTCGCTGATTGGCTTGTTGCTTCAGAGGTACTGGCTCCGGTTGAAGATGTGGATTTCTCCATGTTTTTAATGGCGTTTTGTCTGTGAGGACAATGTATGGAGATTGCTGGATGATCGCCTTTGCACAGCAAGCAGCATAGTGTTTCAGACTTGCAGATGGAGTAATGGTGGTCAGCTGAGCAGAGGCTACACTTCTGAATCCGCTGGGTACATTTGCTGGTGGAGTGGGTGTACTCGTAGCATCGGAGGCACTGGTTGACGATGTGAAAACGTTCCATCTTCACACGGAAAGGCGGAATGTGAATTCCAAAGCTGTAAACTCCATTTCTGGTAGCCATAGTAGCCGCAGCTACCGTCTCGAAGGTCAGCTTCAGGGAGCGACTTGAATTGAAGAATTGAGCTTGGTGAAGCCGTAGGTCCGGGTTTGATGCCTTGAAGTCGTGCATGAACGCACTATCATCAGCGTCATCTTGTTCCACGATCCATTGACTGAGATCGTGAATAACGACAGAGTGTTCAGCCAGGTACTGGCGTGGGAAGTTGAGACGAAGGTGTTGGTTGGAGAAGTTAGCGCTGTAAGACAGAAGTTTGTCGACTTCCTCCTCACTATAAAAGAAGAAAAGGATGTCCGTGCCTTCCTGCTTGATGTCGTTGGGTGTTACTCCTGCAACGTCTTTAAAGAGCTTCAGGAGAGATGTCTTGGAGAATGGATGTTCGTTGAGGGGCGTACCCCTGATCTTGAAGCGTTTGTGACGCATAATGAGCTTCCTGGAGGCCGATGGATCTCTCTCCAAGACTACACGTCACTGAAGATGGCCTCCCGTCTCTACCCGGCATAAAATACCAAGTTAGGAGTGGGGTCTGACCATCTAGAGAGACGCAAGTCTGCTGCCAATTGTTTATCCACCCTGCAGTACTAGGTGCGAGAGAGAAGAGCTGGAGCAACGCGAGCACGTCCGACCGCGACGGTTGCTAGTTGCTGAGTCTCTGATCTGATGGCCGGCGCCGAAAAATTTTTGCTTATATACGCCGTCTCGAGGCGCTTGCTCGAGCGCCATTGGCTGCTCGACTCGCCTACGTCACCCCGTTGCCCCTCCCCTCCTTCCTCTGGCTGCAGCCAACAGGCGGCTCACCTCAATCACTATTATCGCTGATTTTGCTCTATTTTTTGGATTTGTGCAAAAGTCATTTCACAGGGACGTGAAACAGACGAGTAGGCAACTGCAGTTTTGAAAGCGTTGTGAGAAAGCCGTGTCTACTCGACCACAAGCGTAAAGTAAGGGCAGGCAGGAGTTGCAATGCTACTAGTACGTCCGCTTGATGGGATATAGTCGGGAAATCGTGCGGGCATTCGTCTACAACGCCTCACTAGCATCAGGATATTTCCCAAGCCCATTCAAAGAAGCCACAGCAATCCTCATTCCAAAACCCCAAAAATCCCCGACAGACCCTAAGAACTACAGACCGATCAGCTTACTAGAGACATTAGGAAAAGTATACGAAAAACTCATTAATCATAAACTCAGGAATCACCTAGAACACAAAAACATATTGACAGACAAACAATTTGGCTTCAGACAACACCGCTCAACACAAGACGCACTGAACATAATAACAAACTACCTCTCCATAAATAAACACCAAAGGGCCAAGACGGCCCTCATTGCAAAGGACGTCGAAAAAGCTTTTGACACCGTATGGCACGACGGCCTGCGTTACAAACTCTGCACTCTGTTTCAACTATCTGATAACATGCAGAGGCTACTTTGCAGCTTTCTAACAAATAGAAAGATGCAGATCAAGTTCCTCAGCAAGCTGTCGGGTTATTTCAACCTAAATGCAGGTGTCCCTCAGGGCTCAGTTCTTTCACCAACCTTATACATACTCTATATAAACGACATCCCTGACCCAGTATACTGGACATCAATGACCCTTTGCTACGCTGACGACGTAACCCAACTGATCACAGACTATACGATTAACGCCCTCACACAGAAAGCACAACAAGAAATAGACAAAGTCACCCTCTGGGAACACGACTGGCGAATAAAAACAAACCCCAACAAGTCAAAAATAACATACTTTTTCTACAACAAACGACGTAACCCTGACCCAGTAAAACTCTACTCTCAATCACCAGATGCAACCCAGATCCCAAGAGTCAACAAAACCACAGTACTTGGACTCACACTAGACTTTAACCTTCGCTTTCACACACACATAACACCCAAGAAAGCTATAGCCTCAAACGCCCTATCAAAACTCTACCCACTTAAACATGCCTCCCAAGCCACCAAGCTCTACTTATACAAAACACTTATTCTCCCACTCCTAACATATGCACCGATCCCACTCACACTTGCAGCACCAACAAATAGGAAGAAACTCCAGCGTACACAGAACAGGGCTCTGAGATGGGTGTTCGATACCCATTGGCAGGACTTCACCACCAGTGAGGCCCTGCATGAGAGGGCGAACATCCCACCTCTGAACATAACCTGGGATACTATGGGGAAGAAACAGATTGACAGAATTCTCACCTATCATGACAACTACGACACGTTCCTCAGAAACGTCCTAAGCAGACCCAGACATACGCACAACCTCTTTAACCTGATCGACGATCCACCTCCTGCTCCGTCCTTTACATAACCCCTCTCCTATAATATCACTACTCAAATCACCAAACTTCCAACTATAACCTCCTAACTCTTCTCCCCCCTCTTTAGGGGGGGACCAACTAGCTCCCGTTTTCTGGTGCCTTGGGTGGGCCGCGATGCTGATTGACAGATCAAAAACCACATCTGGTGTGAGCCTCCAGGGCACACCCAGCTGAGGACTGCTGTCTCCGTGGGTGCTCAGAAAAGACGAAATGTTGTCACAGATCCGATTCCTTGCCTTCACTGCCTAGTCTGGTCATAACGATTTCAATGCCATGCAGCTGGGTCTAGCCCTGGCACTTTACCTCATACTGAAAACCCTTCCTCTCACCCCCACTAATTCTTCCCCTATCCCCACTTCCACGCTCACCCATTAGGGTATCTTGACCTATATTTAAATGAAATGAAATGAATGGCATTCGTCAATTCGATTCACACAACTTCAACACCATGACTGGACGCGGCAAGGGAGGCAAGGGACTCGGAAAGGGTGGCGCCAAGCGTCATCGTAAGGTGCTACGTGACAACATCCAGGGCATCACCAAGCCCGCTATTCGTCGCTTAGCTCGTCGTGGCGGCGTGAAGCGTATTTCGGGTCTCATCTACGAAGAGACCCGTGGCGTCCTGAAGGTGTTCCTCGAGAACGTCATCCGTGATGCTGTAACCTACACGGAACACGCCAAGAGGAAGACCGTCACTGCCATGGACGTGGTGTACGCTCTGAAGCGCCAGGGTCGTACCCTCTACGGATTCGGCGGATAAGAGCTTGGCTAATCCATCGATTCCACCCACCACCACCTCAAAACGGGACCTAATTAGGTCCCTATACTTTTTTACTGAAGGGCTTAATAGACGATAACATAAATTGTTTTGATATCAGCTAGCACATTGGGTCTTATGAAATCTATTTTTTATCCTCGCATGCTTAAAGGGACTCTAATTGGGGAGGGAGGGGGGGGGGGAAGGTTTGTTACGTTATATACTAGCAGAGCAGGATCATTGGTGGGGGGGGGGGTGAGGGGGAGAGAGAGAGAGAGAGAGATCTTTCCCAACTCTTCCTTTTTACATGAGTGAGCTACCCGTTTTATTCATTTTATCCTTCTCAGAGCTGTTTTGATAGTATCCAAATGATGGTAAATGAAAAGGGAGGACACGAATATCTACCCAGAATTCAGGACTGGCAATCGATATGCATGTTTGAGTGCGAATCTTTTTCTCTCTCAACTTAGGTATACGTTTATGTCGTACCTAAAAGCGAGAACCACACTATTGGGACAAGTATGCAAGGCCCAATTTTCCTAACAAGCACAGTTAATTTTGTTATTTTCGAACATTTCTTTCCAAATTGGTTTATCCAATTAACAGTATTATATTAAGATCATGAATTGCTGGGTTAGGTTAGGTTAGGTTAGGTTAGGTTAGGTTAGCTTAGCTTAGGTTAGGTTAGGTTAGGTTAGGTTAGGTTAGCTTAGCTTAGCTTGGGTTAGCTTAGGTTAGGTTAGGTTAGCTTAGCTTGGGTTAGCATAGGTTAGGTTAGGTTTGATTACATTTCTATGTTAGATTTAACTCAAATTCAAAACAATTGCAGTCATTCGGCTTGTTAGTCAACTTGCCTCTAATAGGGGCAATTTGTCTAACAAGACTATTTAGTTTTGTGTGCATATATATATATATATATATATATATATATATATATATATATATATATATATATATATATATATATATATATATATATATTATAGCTTCAAGACTCCGAACCAATATAGAAGCATCAAGAGGAAGTGCTTGTGTTATGGGCCAATAGGCCTTCTGCAGTTACTTCCATTCTTATGTTTTTATTCCCATTGGTTCGTGTTTTATCTTGTGTAAATGTCAATCACCTCACCAAAAACTTTGGTACCATATCACCTCACCCATGTATGTGTGTATATATATATATATATATATATATATATATATATATATATATATATATATATATATATATATATATATATATATATATATATATATATATATATATATATATATATATATATATATATATAATATACAGAGTAAATCTACCCCAAAAGTAATGATTTATTTGTCTACAAAACTAAACTCTTTTTGGAATCATATGAGGCCCCTCCACTGAGGGGGGAGGCCTGGATGTTTATTGTCATGTGTATTCATGCTGCTTGCATGTCGTCGTTTATTTTGCCTTTGTTGTTTTCTTGACAGCTTTCTTTGCCTTGGGTGGTTTGGGAGATTTTGAAGCTCTCTTTATTTTGGGCTTTTTGTTCCCAACAACAAGCTGCTGCTGCTGCTGCTTCTTTTTCAAGGCTGTAGGTGGTTTGTTGCTTGTGGCGGCTTTCTTGGGAGTTACCACGGCCTTCTTTGCTGCTGTAGATGGTTTCTTGGTTGTGGTGGCTTTCTTGGGAGTTAGAACGGCCCTCTTCTCTGCTACGGCCAGCTTGAATGATCCACTAGCTCCACTTCCCTTGGTCTGAACAAGAATGCCGTCAGCCACTGCTTTCTTGAGAAATCTTCGGATGTAAATGGCGATCTTGGCAGCCTCGACTTTGTTGTTGGCAACAACGTACTTCTTGATTGCTTGTAGAGACGAGCCCTTACGGTCTTTGAGTGCTGCGACCGCGGCTAGAACCATTTGACTAGTTTTCGGGTGAGCAACCTGGACGCGAGGTTTCCTGGTGGTGGCCACCACAGCAGCAGCAGCCGCAGCCTTCTTGGTAGGCTTTGCTTCTACCATGATGATGATGAGATAACCAAGGTGATGAGAGACGCTCAGACAGTCACGGGGGAATGATGCTGCCGCCGCTTGAGCCGAACCTATTTATGTGCCGGCACGGTACAGAAGCTGCAACCTGGCAACTCGTCCACCAATCACGACGGTTGGTTTTACGGCTCCGAAACCTGGATCCCATATCTTCTCTAAAATAGAAGCATTTGTTCATGTTCTTTGTAAAAGTATCATAAAGCAGGACAGATGAGACAAATATCATAAAAACTGAAGAGCAGATGAGCACACACATGTATGTATTACAAAAGAAAATCCACAAATTCATTAGAAATTGGCAGGGTAGGCTGAGGAAGTAGGTAGATGTAAAATGTCTGTAAATGGCGAAAGAACATAAACCCAAGACTGAATAAACGATGTTAAATATCCATGCCAAGGAGACAAAAATATGTTAGGATACAATTACCATTAAGACACCACAAGAAGGTCCGTATCCTGCCGTGATGACTAAAAAGAGTTGGTTATTAGCCACAATGTGTAGGCAGTCTCATGCCAACGGCCATACCACGTTGAGAACACCGCTTCTCGTCCGATCAGCGAAGTTAAGCAACGTTGGGTTTGGTTAGTACTTGGATGGGTGACCGCCTGGGAACACCAAATGCTGTTGGCAATAATTTTTTTGTTTTGTTTTGTTTTGTTTCGTTTGTTTTTGTTTGAATGGCTGGCTGGCTGGCTGGCTCCACGGGAAATTCACGGAGTTGTGTGGAATAAGGCCTGGTAAAATGAATTAATATGTATGTCATGTTTAAAACAAACTCGCTTAATATAGTGTGTGAGGCTTTATACAAAAACAAACAACCAAAACAAAACATGTTGTATATATATATATATATATATATATATATATATATATATATATATATATATATATATAGCTTAATCCGGGTTTGAACTCGCAACTCCAAGAATACGCATCACTTATATACACTTTACCACTGGACCACTGCAGGACACTTGATGCTGAGGTATCAATTTAATGACGTAAATGCCATTTCCACAAATAAATGATAATTTAAAAGTATTTGTATGTACAAATCTTTTCTGTTTAAAAGGCTACAATATCAGTTACTGATATAATTTGTGTTAATGTTTCTATACCCACAGGAAGGCATGTTTTTGCTTATATGTAAGGGGTACGGAGAAGGAATCCACAGACCATCATTCCCCCCCCCCCCCCCCCTCCCACCTACTACCACCACCACCACCACCACCACCACTACTCACCACCAATCACCACCAATCACCACCACCACCAATCACCACCAATCACCACCACCACACCTAACCGAAAACCCCCTAACACATCAACCCTCCCCCCAATCAACAGGCGAAATAATAACCCTCAAATGCCTGCCTGCCTGCCTGCCAGCCAGCCAATACTAACGGTCTTCTCAGAAAGAAAATCTCTTTGTATCTGTATTACTTGATGAAATGTATGATTCTAATAATGAAAATAAATTGTTATGTCGGTTGTATGAGCATAATGACCAATATGCACGTGATATGAATGAATTAAATAGTGTAGTTTTAAGTAATTAGGTTGTAGACACATTAAGCGGATATGATATTTGACGCGTCCAGAACTGGTGATTTTTGGTTTAGTTTTAAATGCACCACCACCACCACCACCATTGCTTCCCCAGAGCCTAATTAAGGACCGGTAAAAGGAGTCAATATGTATGTCATCTATAAAACCAAAGAATGAATAAAAACACACACACACACACCTACATAATAGTACTAGGAAGATTGTATGGCATAAAAAAAAAAAAAAAGTACTCCCATTGGGTCGTTTGAACTCGCGACTTCCAAAACACCAGCCACACACCTTACCACCCAGCCACCATAGAGTTGGTATAATTGTGCAACTTTAGTTATAAAACTAAAGTTCTTATTGTCTCAAATCTTATTGTCTGTTCTATGAAAAGGCATGATGTAAATTATGTATTTTTTGAATGATTGAATTGTAGGCACATTAAGCGGATTCGATATTTGATATATCCAGAAAAGGTGATTTCTGTTCAGTTTTAAAATGCATCACCGTTAACGCTAAAGGACTGGTAAAACGACTCGATGTTTGTCATTTTTAAAATAAACACTAAAACTAGGCCCTTAACATATATAATGTTTGAATATAAATTGAATGCATATAAATACAAAGTGGGAGTGGCTGGCTGGCTGGCTGCCTGCCTGCCTGGCTGGCTGGCTGGCTGGCTGGCTGGTTGGCTGACTGGCTGGCTGCCTGGCTGCCTGCCTGCCTGCCTGCCTGCCTGCCTGCCTGCCTGCCTGGCTGGCTGGCTGGCTGGCTGGCTGGCTGGCTGGCTGGCTGGCTGGCTGCCCGCCCGCCCGCCCGCCCGCCCGCCCGCCCGCCCGCCTGCTTGCCTTGCCTTGCCTTGCCTTGCCTTGCCTTGCCTTGGCTGTCCTGTCCTGTTATTGCCTTGCCTTGCCTTGCCTTGCCTTGCCTTGCCCTGCCCTGCCTTGGCTGCAGCTGGCTGGCTGGCCGTAAATCAACTCTTAACAACACCACACCACACCACACCATCACTCATCACCCATCACCCACCACCGGCCCCAGTCTCCCAGCCTCTCTTATATACCCGAGCAGGCCCTTTAAATTATTTGAATTGTTGCACTTCGGCCAATGGCACGATCGCTGCTGCTCAAACATATTCTGGTTCACAAGTATTATAATATATTATATTATATTATATATATATATATATTATATATATATATATATATATATATATATATATATATATATATATATATATATTATTATTCATGAAACACATTAAAACCTTGATCATTTATTCATTCGTTACGTCTAGTGAAGAATTGCTTTTGTTCATTTGTATGATTAAAAATTGATAGAATATGAATTCCTCGCTTAAAGTAAAATATAAAATATATATTGGATTTATATGATTGGTTAATATTCCAAGTGATGCTGAATATCCCCTATAATTTTGTTTTGTTTGTTTGTTTGTTATGTACACATTCCAAATGAAATCAATATAAATGTTATTATTAATGTTTGAAAGTTGATTGTCTACTTGAATCTCTCTATTAAAGTGTGTGTGGCTCCGGATGGAGCCTGGTTATGGTATTTGTCGTGGTGGGTGGCAGAAGTGCTTACTTCTTCTCTGTCTTCTTTGGCAAAAGAACTGCCTGAATGTTTGGAAGAACACCTCCCTGTGCAATGGTTACGCCAGACAGAAGTTTGTTGAGTTCTTCGTCGTTGCGGATGGCCAACTGCAAGTGACGTGGGATGATACGGGTCTTCTTGTTGTCACGTGCGGCGTTACCGGCGAGCTCCAGAACTTCGGCAGCGAGGTATTCCATGACGGCTGCCAGGTAGACAGGAGCGCCAGCACCGACGCGTTCGGCGTAGTTGCCCTTACGCAGCAGACGGTGAATTCTGCCCACGGGGAACTGAAGTCCGGCCCTGCTGGAGCGAGACTTTGACTTGCCCTTCACTTTGCCTCCCTTGCCGCGTCCTGACATTGCTGCTGCTGTTGTGGGTTTGTGGTGGTTTTATGCCGCCTTTTGCTTTGATGTCCATAGGGAATGGAAAGGATGGGGGAGGTAGAGGGATGGGGAGATGAAATTCAGGAAGAGGATGCGGGTGTCGAGAGAGAGGAGGTTTGAAAGTTCGGTGGCCTGTCCACCATGGGTTGACATTTTTGTATGTGTTGTTTGTTTGCGTGTGTGTTATGTTGGGTTGTCAGTACATTGGCTGGGGGGGCTAGTGTTTGTGACCTTGTTGGTGTCCTAAAGCACTAGAGCCGATGGAGTTGGCTGAAGGAGGCTAATCTTAGAAACATCAGGGTAGTTACACTTCTGACGCCACGACAAATGGTTTTTTGGTTTTATATTTTTTTGTAGGTGTTTTATTTATATATATTTTTTTTTTTTTTTTTTTTTTTTTTTTTTTTTTTTTTTTTTTTTTATTTATTATTATTATTTTTTTTTTTTTTTTTTTTTTTTATTATTTATATTTTTTTTTTTCTTTCTTTCTTTATTCTTCATTTGGTGTAGATTGGGTCCGGGATGGGCCACTCATCTGGATCGTCTGGCAGACCGCTTAGTATCTGAGGGCTTGGGAAGGCCTCATCATGGATATGTCTGATCACTTTTTGTTGGAGAGTGATTCTTCTGGTTCTGTGTGGTGGTTCGTGGATCTCGTAGTCGCTGGTGGTGTTTTCTGCTACGAAGGGATCTTCTGGGTCTGGGACATACATGTTCTTCATACGGTACAGCTGTCTTCTGGCCAGGTAGCTGAGCCTAATGTTCATTGGCTTCATGTTGAGCGTCTCATGGATCAGGTCGGTTCTCACCCTGTCACTCAGAGTCAGGCCCTCTGCAAAGCGAAGTGCTTTGTTTTGTACTCGTTGAATCTTCAACATGTTGGATTTGTTGGTGAGGTTCAGGGGAACGTATGGGTATTCCAAGCTAGGCCTTATGATCATTCTGTACAGGTGGAGCTTGATGTGGGATGGGGCTTGGTTGAAACGGAAGAGCCTCGCCAGTGAGCCCCGGGCCATCGCTGTCTTCTGGGATACGTACTGGGAGGAGTTGAGAAGCCTGTTGAAGTTGTAACCGAGCACTGTGTTGGAAGTTTGAGATGGCTATGGTTCACCCCTGATTCTTATTCCCCCCTCATTTTCAATTGAGAAGGCCATACAGCCGACAGTGCTTAATTGAATCTTTTCTGGGTTAGTGGTGATCCTCCATTTCCTTTCCCAGTTAGCAAGTCCTTGCTAGTTCTACGTTTGCCTTACGGGTGTCAGTTGCATGTTGGCCGCTTGGCTGCTAGGGTTAGATGTTATTACGTGCGTTACGTCGTCCCGCAAATTGCACGATAATGGGTTGTCCCTATACTCTGGTTGGGGCAGGTCATTTACAAAAGATGTTGAAGAGAACCGGGCTCAAGCATGATCCTTGGGGGACTCCAGCTGTTGGGGTGAAGGCTGCGGCCTCGTTTGCCTTGAAGCTGGGGGTAACTTGCCTATTCTTAAGGAAATTACTGATCAGCCTGAGGAGGTCCAGTTTTGCGCTGGTAAGTCTGCTAGTTTGTACACCAGACCATCGTGCCACAGGCTGTCGAAGGCCTTGTGTACGTCCCTCGTCGCAATCAAGGCTACCTGTTTTTGCTTGCGAATTGAGCTTAAGGCGTCGTAGATGATGTTAATTGCGTGCTGGGTTGATCTATGTGCTCGAAAGCCAAACTGCTTTTCTGTGAAGAGGTTGTTGTACTCCATGTAGTAATTAAGCGGTTTGACATGATTTTTTCAAAGCACTTGCCTATTGAGTCTAAGAGTGAGATTGGTCGGTAGTTGCCAGGTTGGTGGGGGTCTTTCTTGGGTTTGGGAATGAATATCATCTTGGCTGACTTGAATGCTACAGGAATGTGACCCGATGCCAGCATAGCGTTGAATAGGTTGAGTATGGATTGCATAAGATTGCCTGGTAGAAGTTTGATCTGCAGCGCTTTGATCCCTGATGGTCCTGGGGCCTTATCTCTGGTGTTTTTGATGACTCCTCTCATCTCTAGCATAGTTATGGGTCTTGTTAAAGGGTGGTCGTCTTCTAGGGTTGTCAGGTCAATCAGAGGGGTGCTGTTAAGGGAGGCGGCATTTTCTGTTGTCCATTGGTTGACACGTTCAAAGTGAGTGTTGTTGAAGGCTCTGCTGTTTGAAGCTGTGAGTGTCTTTTTCCAAACTGCGCCCATGAGGTCAGCCTGATCCTGCGGGTCTTCCATTTTTTCTTGTTGCTCCTCTTCATCTTCGTCAAGGAATGTGTGTACAAGGTGGGTGAGGCTGGGGTTAACCGATCCCAGGAGCTGTCTGATCTTGCGCCAGAAAGTTCCGGCTCCCTTTTGTACTGGTTGGCCTGTCTCACTAGGGTTCTCCAAATGTGGCTCTTGTGGGTCAGCGTAAGGTCTATGGTTTCCCTTCTGAGTGTTTGTAGGGTCAACGCTGGTGGCTGGCCTGTTTGGTAGTGGCTTTGGCAGGCTCGCTGGTACACATTCATTTTGCCTCTGATTTCTCGGGTCGGCTTATATTGGTGGTAAGTCCTAGTGGTGGATATTTCACAAGTGGCCTCGGTTGCAAGCTGGATCCGGTTGTGGATGGTGTTTACTGCTTGGTCGATTGTTTGGGTTGGGAGGTTGTCGAACTCAAGGATGGGGTCGCCAGCAAGGAAGGTGTCATAGTCACGGGCACGTATGGTTTCCAATCTGGGCCTGGATGGTGCCACATATCTGAAGGGGGTTGCTTGGAGGGATGTGACCACAGGGATGTGATCCGACCCCACGTTCTTGCCTGGGGTTACTCTGCAGTGGAACAGGTCACAATCTCTGTTGGTCAGCACTATGTCAGGGGTGCCCCTATGGTTGCCCGCAAAGAACGTCTTAAAGTGGGGGCCTTGGAAGGAGAGGTCCCGGTTTTGCATTAGATTGAAGAGCTGCCTGCCCTTGAGGTCTGGCCTGTCAGGAGCGTTGAATAAGGCCTGATGGTGGGCATTCAGGTCTCCTGCGATGATAGTGGGGAGGTTCCTGTCGAGCAGCTTGTTCAGAGGGATGGAGGGGAGGTAGGCCAGTCTAGGTGGTAGATATGCGGTGCAGACAATGAGGGGGCCGTGTGAAGTGGTGAGTTCTATTGCAAGAAAGTTGTCGTCTTCTATGAGGATGGGGCGGTAGGAGAGCCCTCTTCTTATTAGTATTGCCACCCCACTGTACCTACCCCTGTTGACTTCCCTGGTGGAATATCCCCAGATGGAGATGTGCTGGTCTTGTCTGGCCGCTGTTTCATTGAGTAAGACGACATCTGGGTTAAGTCTGGCTACCTCCAGAGTGAGAAGGTATCTGTTGTTGAAGTAATGTCTGATGTTCACCTGAAGGATTGTGATCCCCATTATTGACTATGAGACGGAAGTGATTGTTTGGTTGTAGTGCCAATGTTATTACATTCGGTTTGGTCGCTTCTGTTTGTGGAGGAGGGGGGTAAAGCTGTTGAGTCAGGTATCTTGTTCCTGGTTCCGGTCGGGGATTGGTTGGGGTTGGGGTTTCCCATACGTTGCCTGTGCCATTGGGGGGTCTTCGGTGTCACTGCTGTTCATGATGTCGACATCCGTGGTGCTAGAGTCGCTCTCTGGTGAAGAGTTGTGGGGTTGCTTGCCCTTGCTCCGTCCACAGGGGATGGGGTTCGGCTGTAGGTGTTGGTCCTAGGCCTCTTGGTACAGCGTTGTGTGGAATATATTGTTGTGGGGCTGCGGTGTTTGAAGCGAAATTTCCTAGTGCCCCGGATGGGGTTCCGTATGGCAAGGGAGTTTGTGAGAGCTTGGAGGGCGATCTGATGTGGGAGTGTTCCAGGAAGGGTGGACATAGGTGTTTCCCAGAATGTCGGGGTGGAGGGGCCGGGGTTGTTCAGGGAGTTTGGAGTCTCCTGGGCGTTGGTAGAGGCCTGGGGGCGAGGAGTACTAGGGTTGGGGTTGTTGGGTTGTGCTTGGGCCTGGCCGGCGGTTGTTGTGATGCTAGGAGTCAAGTAGGCAAGCGAGTCCTCGGACATATGGACAGGGGGTAGGCCATTGTCTTTCCTAAGTGAGTTCCAGAAACCTAGGAGCTTCACTGGGTTGTCTGGAAATTGGATTTGAGCAAATGTTAGGAGTTCGGCCCCTAAGCTGGGCTTGGGATCGGGGTTTGTTGCAAGAGAGTTAGGTGTTGGGGCCTGTTGTGTTTGATTCTGGGTTTGTTCTGGAATAACAGTGGGGTTATGGGGGTGCTGGGTGCTTTGGTGTCCCCCTTGGGCCACCGACTGGGCCTGTTGTTGGTTAGGGATGCCCCAGGCATTTACTGGTGGAGGAGGGGCAGGGATGGTAATAGCTGCCTGTTGGCGGGCTGCTGTCTCCGTTTCATGCAGTTGCTTGATTGCCTCTTGCCTGCGAGGACAAAGATGCGAGATTGCAATGTGTGGACCATTGCATAGAGCACATTTGGGTGTAGGGTTTTGTGCATTCCCTGTAGCTGTGTTCCCCTGTGCACCTGCTGCACTTGGGGGTTCCATTGTTACATGCATTGGAATAGTGGTCGTACTGAAAGCATTTGAAGCATTGCTTGAGCTTGTAAAACCTCTGTGGGTTGATTTTGTCAGGTTCAGCCATGATGCCAAATGCAGAAAGGCCTTGTGTGCAGACTTGCGTTGCTTGCTCCGGTGAAGCCAGAGTAAGTTTCAGTACTTGGTTGTTGCGTTGGGTTGTGAATCTGTGGGCCTGAAGTATTTTGACATCCCTGTTTTTCCTCTCTATTTCTGCAATTATTTCATCATTTGAGTGATCCATGATGATGTCATGGATCCTATGTACAAAGATGGTGCGTTGGGCTTGGAATTCGGCAGGGGGGTAGACAGTGATATTCTTCTCCCTTAGTTTGTTCATGGTGTCTGACGAAAGGAGGTCTGGGAGGTTTGCATTGGGTACCAACAAGATGGCTCCATTCGTTATTTTGTACACATTTTTGTAGGTAATCTGGGTGACCTCGTAGACCACCTCAAGTAGTTGGGCTGGGGTACGACCCCGGCCAGATTCGTCTGTGAATCTGACTTTGGTCGCCATAGCTTGGTGGGCCAGGCAGCCTAATCTAATCTATACTATGGTGGGTGCTGTGAAGTGTCCAGGTAGACTAAGTGGATGGTGGGTGTTAGTTAGGCCGAGGCCTCTAACTTCTAGTTGCTAGGCAACTAGAGCTACTAGACAAGGTGGTAATTGAACCTATCGATAGCCTAAGCCTGCTACAAGGCTGTTAGATGCCCGATCAAACCTCCGCAAGAATTTCAAGAACCCGGTTTTGGCTACCGCTCGGGAATGATCGTTTGGAATGGCGAAATACAAGAGGTAGAAACAGTTTAGAAAGACAGCCTTATCCACTCCTTAATTCTATGATTATGCCGCCCCGCAGATCGAGCTTCGTGTTATATACCCCGCTCAGGATCAAGGGAGCCCGCCACTGACCAATCAGCGCGCTCCGCCACGCGACCCGCTCTGAGCTGAGTCGCGAGCGGGATATAAAAGGAAAGCTCGCCTCGCGCAAAAGTTCATTATTGTATCGCAACGCCAGCCAGCACGAGCATCATCATGCCACCCAAGGCATCTGGAAAGGCTGCCAAGAAGGCCGGAAAGGCCCAGAAGGCCATTGCCAAGGGCGATAAGAAAAAGAAGCGCAGGAGGAAGGAGAGCTACAGCATCTACATCTACAAAGTGCTGAAGCAGGTCCACCCCGACACTGGTATCTCTTCCAAAGCCATGTCGATCATGAACTCGTTCGTGAACGACATCTTCGAGCGCATCGCCGCCGAGGCTTCTCGCCTGGCCCACTACAACAAGCGTTCCACCATTACCAGTCGGGAGATCCAGACGGCTGTAAGGCTCCTGTTGCCCGGAGAACTGGCCAAGCACGCCGTCTCTGAGGGCACTAAGGCCGTCACCAAGTACACCTCCTCCAAGTAAACGGCTTACTTACTGCCCTGTGGTGGTGGCTTGGCCTCAAACCAACAAACTCGGCTCCATTGGAGCCACACTTTAATTTCTAAAGAGATTGTGAGTGTTAGACACCAATACTATTATAACAAAAACCTCTGTCACTGAAAGCAAATAGCTATAAAATGAGAATATTTATGAAACTGTCTGTGTGTGTTTCTCTCTCTCAGTGTCTGTCTGTCTGTCTGTCTGTCTGTCTGTCTGCCTGCCTGCCTGTCTGTCTGTCTGTCTGTCTGTCTGTCTGTCTGTCTGTCTTGTCTGTCTTGTCTGTCTGTCTGTGTGTGTCTCTCTCTCTCTCTCTCTCTCTCTCTCTCTCTCTCTCTCTCTCTCTCTCTCTCTCTCTCTCTCTCTCTCTCTCTCTCTCTCTCTCTCTCTCTCTCTCAACACATATAAGCACTCGGTATCTTTTTTCTAGAGATTAGAGATTCATTGTTATGTTCCACATTAGGATTACTATGCAGGCCACCCTCTTAGGTTTGAAAATGTCAAGAAAACGGTTAATTTAAAATGTCATCTCCTAACTTAACAGATTAAGCCAGAGGACCGAAAACAGAATAAAACAGGACTGGACAGTATATGTCACTTATACAAGCTGCTTTTATTTCTAGTACAGTATGACAATTTTTATTTTGGGGGGGGGGGGTGATCCTTGACAGTGCATAAGAGTGAAAAGCGACGGCGTTTTGTTTGTAAGAGAACAGGTTGTACTACAAATGACTTGATTTATTGATATCACATGTATGTATGACACCTAAATTATGCTAGGAATGTCTGAAATCTCCTTAGAAGGATATTTTGGCCCTGAGAAGGGCCGAGTTTGGTGTATACTAGGGTGGTCGATTTAGCTTATGCACGCTCTCCACGGATACGGCGAGCAAGCTGAATGTCCTTTGGCATGATGGTGACACGCTTGGCGTGGATGGCACAGAGGTTAGTGTCCTCGAAGAGACCGACCAGGTAAGCCTCGGATGCCTCCTGTAAAGCCATGACGGCAGACGACTGGAAGCGAAGATCGGTCTTGAAGTCCTGGGCAATCTCGCGCACCAGACGCTGGAAGGGAAGTTTCCTGATGAGCAACTCGGTGCTCTTCTGGTAACGACGGATCTCACGCAGGGCGACCGTTCCGGGCCTGTAACGGTGAGGCTTCTTCACACCCCCTGTGGCAGGAGCAGACTTGCGTGCTGCCTTGGTGGCCAGCTGCTTACGAGGAGCCTTGCCTCCCGTGGACTTGCGAGCAGTCTGCTTGGTGCGAGCCATGGTGAACAACTGTGGTTTGTGATGGCCGGCGCCGAAAAATTTTTGCTTATATACGCCGTCTCGAGGCGCTTGCTCGAGCGCCATTGGCTGCTCGACTCGCCTACGTCACCCCGTTGCCCCTCCCCTCCTTCCTCTGGCTGCAGCCAACAGGCGGCTCACCTCAATCACTATTATCGCTGATTTTGCTCTATTTTTTGGATTTGTGCAAAAGTCATTTCACAGGGACGTGAAACAGACGAGTAGGCAACTGCAGTTTTGAAAGCGTTGTGAGAAAGCCGTGTCTACTCGACCACAAGCGTAAAGTAAGGGCAGGCAGGAGTTGCAATGCTACTAGTACGTCCGCTTGATGGGATATAGTCGGGAAATCGTGCGGGCATTCGTCTCACATACATCAAGCAGGAGAGGAAGCTTGCACCTAGCACTGCCGGGTGGGTAAATATTGAGCAGCAACGTGAGCGCTTCCCTCCTGATTTCTAGCGTGGTGCCTGCATAGGCATCATGCTTTTCAGAGTGAAGGTGCGGTTCCGAGGAACCGACACCACTTTTAACAAGGCCGAGATCATGGAGCTACTGACCTCGACCTCTGGGGTAGCACCCATCGACGTCGTTATGGACGTTAAGGGACCCCAAATTCTCTTCAGTAGTGCAGCTGCACTAGAAGCCCTTTTTACCACAACGTCGACCACTGCACTCGAGGCAAAGGGGCTAACACTCCTGCCTCCCCTCCAGTTCCAGGCTATAAGAACGGTATTCATCCACAGAGTGAGTGCCATCATCGCCGAACAGCCCATCACTGAGATCGTGAAGAGCATAAACGCTCTGAACCGGTCTCTCACAGCCATCTCGGCCCACCTCATCCAGCAGGGTGAAAGCGGGAGGCCAACCCTCAAAGTCACCCTCAAGACTCCAGCAGAGGCTACTCTCGCGGCCGACAACGGACTCAGATGCTGTGGAGTGGCCTGCACACCCCACCAGATCACCAGGCAGCGTTACTTCCGCCTCCGTCAATGTTTTCGGTGTTATCAATACACCCACTACGCCCAGAAGTGCCCAAACAGGCTGCAGAAATGCAGCATTTGTACTGGAGAACACCATCACAGGACCTGCACAGCCACCAGCAAGCGCTGTCTACTTTGCAACGGAGAACACACAGCCGTCTCTCAAGACTGCCCCACCAGGCAGGAAGAAATAGCGAAAATGATCGACGCCAGACCTCGAAATCCTACTCCAAGAATGAAATCTTTCAACATTCAAGCAGAAGCCTTCCCAGCACTCCCGACAAGTGGCGCCGCGAGCGGCGCACAACTCAACTACTGGACCAGCAGCTCCCGCGCCAGCCACTCAAGGTCACAGACAACACCTCTCAACCCAGCCAGCCAGCCGTCCTCACTCACGCCGCCTGCAGCCACCCCTGATAGCACTGTTGCAGCCCTGATACACTTCGCAACGGCGCTCTCAGGCGAAGATCTCAGACTACGTTATGAATTACTGAAGGAACTGTACAAGGAGAACAACCTACCATCGTTTGTGATACCAGAGGCCATGTTCACCTCCCGCTCTACTACAACAGAGGCCAACCCTACACCAGCCACTCCTGCAAACCCGACTACGGCAAACGACAGCACCCCGACGGCTTCTCAACCGATCTCAACATCTGCTGAACCAGCAACTGTCATCGCACCTGAACCCGAAGTGACTACCAGCATAGCAGCCCCGAAAATGTTCAACCCATACACTACTGTCATGAGTTTTGTCGAAGAAAACACCGACCCGAGAATGCAAGAATTCCACGTACCACTGCGGGACCCAGTATATGAACACGAGGACGGAGACGGCTGCGAATTGTCAGAATTCGACAATGAATCGGTCTCCCCAGTAAGCCTAGATGGTCTGCGATCCCCACGCAGATTCCTGATTCACGACCCCAAGGACACAGAAGAACCATTGTCAATCCTGGACGTGGAAGCACGAACAATAACGAAAAAACACAGAAACGGCGAGGAAACTGTTACCAGGGTAGTAACTGACATGAAAACCCTGATGTACAACAGCGTATGGCGAGCAGCAAGAGAAGAACTGAACGAATATAAAGTAGTGACAAGACCCACACCTTCACCAAGCACGCCAACAGACCAAACTCCACGCAAGAGAACAAGGAAGAATAACAAGCCTAGCTTCAACACCAGACTCGCCCGAAGGTAGCCGCCTTCACCCCCCCCCCCCTCTTTAGGGGTATAGGGACCTAATTTTGCTCGTTTTGAGGTGGTGGAACCCCTGCAAGCTTCGGAGCGGACCAACGTGCAAGACAGAAGACGGAAGACTCCAGCTTCAAAGAAGAAAGAAGACTTCAGCTTCAAAGAAGAAAGAAGACTTCAAATCCTAAGAAGAAAGAAGACTCCACACGTCATGAGGAAAGAAGACCTCACACCGCCGCCCCTCCCTCGGGACCCTGCCAGCCAAGCCTAAGCCGACCAGGTGTTCAAGTAGCCTCATATTCAGCCGCGCAGCTGGGTCTAGCCCTGGCTCTATCTCTACAACTCCGACGCTTCCTCTCACCCAAGCTATTCTTCACCTATACCCACTTCAAAGCTCACCCGAAGGGTATCTTGTCCTATATTTAATTCGATTCGATTCGCATTCGTCAATTCGATTCACACAACTTCAACACCATGACTGGACGCGGCAAGGGAGGCAAGGGACTCGGAAAGGGTGGCGCCAAGCGTCATCGTAAGGTGCTACGTGACAACATCCAGGGCATCACCAAGCCCGCTATTCGTCGCTTAGCTCGTCGTGGCGGCGTGAAGCGTATTTCGGGTCTCATCTACGAAGAGACCCGTGGCGTCCTGAAGGTGTTCCTCGAGAACGTCATCCGTGATGCTGTAACCTACACGGAACACGCCAAGAGGAAGACCGTCACTGCCATGGACGTGGTGTACGCTCTGAAGCGCCAGGGTCGTACCCTCTACGGATTCGGCGGATAAGAGCTTGGCTAATCCATCGATTCCACCCACCACCACCTCAAAACGGGACCTAATTAGGTCCCTATACTTTTTTACTGAAGGGCTTAATAGACGATAACATAAATTGTTTTGATATCAGCTAGCACATTGGGTCTTATGAAATCTATTTTTTATCCTCGCATGCTTAAAGGGACTCTGATTGGGGAGGGAGGGGGGGGGGGAAGGTTTGTTACGTTATATACTAGCAGAGCAGGATCATTGGTGGGGGGGGGGGGGGGTGAGGGGGAGAGAGAGAGAGAGAGAGATCTTTCCCAACTCTTCCTTTTTACATGAGTGAGCTACCCGTTTTATTCATTTTATCCTTCTCAGAGCTGTTTTGATAGTATCCAAATGATGGTAAATGAAAAGGGAGGACACGAATATCTACCCAGAATTCAGGACTGGCAATCGATATGCATGTTTGAGTGCGAATCTTTTTCTCTCTCAACTTAGGTATACGTTTATGTCGTACCTAAAAGCGAGAACCACACTATTGGGACAAGTATGCAAGGCCCAATTTTCCTAACAAGCACAGTTAATTTTGTTATTTTCGAACATTTCTTTCCAAATTGGTTTATCCAATTAACAGTATTATATTAAGATCATGAATTGCTGGGTTAGGTTAGGTTAGGTTAGGTTAGGTTAGCTTAGCTTAGGTTAGGTTAGGTTAGGTTAGGTTAGGTTAGCTTAGCTTAGCTTGGGTTAGCTTAGGTTAGGTTAGGTTAGCTTAGCTTGGGTTAGCATAGGTTAGGTTAGGTTTGATTACATTTCTATGTTAGATTTAACTCAAATTCAAAACAATTGCAGTCATTCGGCTTGTTAGTCAACTTGCCTCTAATAGGGGCAATTTGTCTAACAAGACTATTTAGTTTTGTGTGCATATATATATATATATATATATATATATATATATATATATATATATATATATATATATATATATATATATATATATATATATATTATAGCTTCAAGACTCCGAACCAATATAGAAGCATCAAGAGGAAGTGCTTGTGTTATGGGCCAATAGGCCTTCTGCAGTTACTTCCATTCTTATGTTTTTATTCCCATTGGTTCGTGTTTTATCTTGTGTAAATGTCAATCACCTCACCAAAAACTTTGGTACCATATCACCTCACCCATGTATGTGTGTATATATATATATATATATATATATATATATATATATATATATATATATATATATATATATATATATATATATATATATATATATATATATATAATATACAGAGTAAATCTACCCCAAAAGTAATGATTTATTTGTCTACAAAACTAAACTCTTTTTGGAATCATATGAGGCCCCTCCACTGAGGGGGGAGGCCTGGATGTTTATTGTCATGTGTATTCATGCTGCTTGCATGTCGTCGTTTATTTTGCCTTTGTTGTTTTCTTGACAGCTTTCTTTGCCTTGGGTGGTTTGGGAGATTTTGAAGCTCTCTTTATTTTGGGCTTTTTGTTCCCAACAACAAGCTGCTGCTGCTGCTGCTTCTTTTTCAAGGCTGTAGGTGGTTTGTTGCTTGTGGCGGCTTTCTTGGGAGTTACCACGGCCTTCTTTGCTGCTGTAGATGGTTTCTTGGTTGTGGTGGCTTTCTTGGGAGTTAGAACGGCCCTCTTCTCTGCTACGGCCAGCTTGAATGATCCACTAGCTCCACTTCCCTTGGTCTGAACAAGAATGCCGTCAGCCACTGCTTTCTTGAGAAATCTTCGGATGTAAATGGCGATCTTGGCAGCCTCGACTTTGTTGTTGGCAACAACGTACTTCTTGATTGCTTGTAGAGACGAGCCCTTACGGTCTTTGAGTGCTGCGACCGCGGCTAGAACCATTTGACTAGTTTTCGGGTGAGCAACCTGGACGCGAGGTTTCCTGGTGGTGGCCACCACAGCAGCAGCAGCCGCAGCCTTCTTGGTAGGCTTTGCTTCTACCATGATGATGATGAGATAACCAAGGTGATGAGAGACGCTCAGACAGTCACGGGGGAATGATGCTGCCGCCGCTTGAGCCGAACCTATTTATGTGCCGGCACGGTACAGAAGCTGCAACCTGGCAACTCGTCCACCAATCACGACGGTTGGTTTTACGGCTCCGAAACCTGGATCCCATATCTTCTCTAAAATAGAAGCATTTGTTCATGTTCTTTGTAAAAGTATCATAAAGCAGGACAGATGAGACAAATATCATAAAAACTGAAGAGCAGATGAGCACACACATGTATGTATTACAAAAGAAAATCCACAAATTCATTAGAAATTGGCAGGGTAGGCTGAGGAAGTAGGTAGATGTAAAATGTCTGTAAATGGCGAAAGAACATAAACCCAAGACTGAATAAACGATGTTAAATATCCATGCCAAGGAGACAAAAATATGTTAGGATACAATTACCATTAAGACACCACAAGAAGGTCCGTATCCTGCCGTGATGACTAAAAAGAGTTGGTTATTAGCCACAATGTGTAGGCAGTCTCATGCCAACGGCCATACCACGTTGAGAACACCGCTTCTCGTCCGATCAGCGAAGTTAAGCAACGTTGGGTTTGGTTAGTACTTGGATGGGTGACCGCCTGGGAACACCAAATGCTGTTGGCAATAATGTTTTTTGTTTTGTTTTGTTTTGTTTCGTTTGTTTTTGTTTGAATGGCTGGCTGGCTGGCTGGCTCCACGGGAAATTCACGGAGTTGTGTGGAATAAGGCCTGGTAAAATGAATTAATATGTATGTCATGTTTAAAACAAACTCGCTTAATATAGTGTGTGAGGCTTTATACAAAAACAAACAACCAAAACAAAACATGTTGTATATATATATATATATATATATATATATATATATATATATATATATATATATATATATATATATATAGCTTAATCCGGGTTTGAACTCGCAACTCCAAGAATACGCATCACTTATATACACTTTACCACTGGACCACTGCAGGACACTTGATGCTGAGGTATCAATTTAATGACGTAAATGCCATTTCCACAAATAAATGATAATTTAAAAGTATTTGTATGTACAAATCTTTTCTGTTTAAAAGGCTACAATATCAGTTACTGATATAATTTGTGTTAATGTTTCTATACCCACAGGAAGGCATGTTTTTGCTTATATGTAAGGGGTACGGAGAAGGAATCCACAGACCATCATTCCCCTTCCCCCCCCCCCCTCCCACCTACTACCACCACCACCACCACCACCACCACTACTCACCACCAATCACCACCAATCACCACCACCACCAATCACCACCAATCACCACCACCACACCTAACCGAAAACCCCCTAACACATCAACCCTCCCCCCAATCAACAGGCGAAATAATAACCCTCAAATGCCTGCCTGCCTGCCTGCCAGCCAGCCAATACTAACGGTCTTCTCAGAAAGAAAATCTCTTTGTATCTGTATTACTTGATGAAATGTATGATTCTAATAATGAAAATAAATTGTTATGTCGGTTGTATGAGCATAATGACCAATATGCACGTGATATGAATGAATTAAATAGTGTAGTTTTAAGTAATTAGGTTGTAGACACATTAAGCGGATATGATATTTGACGCGTCCAGAACTGGTGATTTTTGGTTTAGTTTTAAATGCACCACCACCACCACCACCACCATTGCTTCCCCAGAGCCTAATTAAGGACCGGTAAAAGGAGTCAATATGTATGTCATCTATAAAACCAAAGAATGAATAAAAACACACACACACACACCTACATAATAGTACTAGGAAGATTGTATGGCATAAAAAAAAAAAAAAAGTACTCCCATTGGGTCGTTTGAACTCGCGACTTCCAAAACACCAGCCACACACCTTACCACCCAGCCACCATAGAGTTGGTATAATTGTGCAACTTTAGTTATAAAACTAAAGTTCTTATTGTCTCAAATCTTATTGTCTGTTCTATGAAAAGGCATGATGTAAATTATGTATTTTTTGAATGATTGAATTGTAGGCACATTAAGCGGATTCGATATTTGATATATCCAGAAAAGGTGATTTCTGTTCAGTTTTA